>NW_021621323.1:3260015-3301979 GCF_004785775.1 Grammomys surdaster
AATGCTGCATACATGACCACTGAGGGCAGCGAATATGTAATGTAATGTTGCATACATGACCACTGAGGGCAGTGAATATGTAATGTAATGTTGCATACATGACCACTGAGGGCAGCAAAGGAGGAGCAAAGGCTATGTGGATTTGTATCTCTAACCTGTTTGTTTTCTGTTTTCTCTGTATTTGCCTAAAGTTTGGATTTAAGACAGTTACTTAAGGCCACTGGGTGTGATTTTAAAGATTTTCACATCATGGAAATCCACCCCCACCACATCACAAAACCTGAGAATTCCCAAATTGAACTTTTAGCTACAAGACTCTTTGTATAAATGGGATTAAGTAACTTAAAAATAAAAAAAAAAAGTTGCTTAGGAATGAATGGATGCTCTGAACTCCCGCCAGGGAAGCAGATAAGCTAACTAGCTCCTTACTGTTCCCTCAGCTCCTACACATCCAGCCCCCCAAGTCTCATTTCCAGCTCTGCAGCAGACCACCGGCTGTGGCCTCCCCCTTCAAACCCCCTTCTCAATGAATCACACAGATCTTCCCCTCCCCCTACTTACTGCTTTATCTCAGTGTCAGCTGGCACTCCCTGGGTACCCACAGGCCAAATGGACCAGGGAAGCAAGAACTGCAGCACTTACTTACCTCTTACCCAGCTGCTCTGAATTCATCCCCTGTGCCCTAGGTTTCATCCCTAGCTCTGTAGAAGATAACTCTCTGTATTCCCCAACCCCACCCCCCGCCCCACCTCCATCCAAACACAGCTTTGCACAAGGGATCAGACAGCTATTCCTTCCTTTTGTGCAGTTTTAACCCAGCTCCCAGCCCCAGCAGGCATTTCTTGGGAACCCAGAAGCCACTACACCCAAGGAAGCAGGTGGGCTAACTGCAAATCTTTACCTCTCCCTACACCTGCTAAGTGTACTCCTCCAGTCTTATTCCTACCTCTGTAGTAGAGTACCTACTGTTGGTCCCCATTTCTCTGTGCCTCATTTCCAGTAGATTGCATAGATCTTTCCCTCCAAATTCACCCAGCTCATGCTTTATTCCAGTCCCTAATTCCAACATTCCTTGGGAATCTGCAGACCAATTTGTGAGAAAAGTAGGTAGACTACCTACAGTTCTTTACCTCTCCTTTCATCTCTCCAAGTCCAGTCACCCATTCTCGTACCCAGCTCTGTAGCAGACTTTCTGCTGTGGTCTCTGACCCCATTCCCAGAGGACTGAAGAGATTCTGGTAGAACACCTGCTTTCAGGGAACTCCCTGACCTCCTAGCATATCCCCATTCCTAAGTGTCACCATTCAATACTTAGAAACTCATTTTAACCAGGAACCTCCAATGGACACACCTATCAGGAATCCAGAAGAATTCTCTACCATATAACACACAGCCACCCACAAGAACCAGAGACCACAACAGAAACCAAGGAACAAAACACCCACCCAACAAAGATAAGACCAGATATTAGCACCTAGAAGTACAATGTTCCGAAACACAGATTCCTAGATGCTATTGTAAAAACACATTAACAGCCTTTTAATCCCAGCACTTGGGAGGCAGAGGCAGGAGGATTTCTGAGTTCGAGAGTTCGAGGCTAGCCTGGTCTACAGAGTGAGTTCCAGGACAGCCAGGGCTACACAGAGAAACCCTGTCTCGAAAAAAAACCAAAAAAAAAAAAAAAAAAACACATTAACAGCCAGGGCAGTAGAGCCCAGCAACCCTACCACAGCAGGCTCTGAGTATTGTACCATAGCTGGAAGCACAATAAAAAGACCTCAGAATCACCTTAATGAATATGATAGAGGTCCTTAAATAGGAAATGGAAAAATGCTTAAAAGAAATCATATGAAAACACGCATTGGAAGGAATAGAATAAAACTGTTCAGTACCTCAAAGAGGAAACTGGATCAATAAAGATAACCCAAACTAAGGGAAATCTGGAAATGAAAAATTTAGGAACTCAAGCAGGAACGTCAGAGGTAAGCCTCAGCAATAGAATACAAGAGAGCGAAAAGAGATTCTCAGGTCTTGAAGACACAATAGAAGAAATGGATACCTCCGTCAAAGAAAATGTTAAATCTAAAACATACCTGGCACAAAACAAAATCCAGGAAATCTGAGACACAATGAAAAGAACAAATCTAAAAGTAATTAGAATAGGAAAAGGGACACTGGATAAAGTCACAGAATATATCTTTAGCAAAATCATAGAAGAAAAATCCCCTAATCTATCAAAGAGATGGCTATCAAGATACAGTAAGCATAGAGAAAACAAGAGTGGACCAGAAAAGAAAGTTACCCTCAGCACATAATAGTCAAAACACTTAAATGTACAAAACAAAGAAAAAATATTAAAAGGGGAAAAGACAAGGTAATATATAAAGGCAGACCTATTAGAATAACACCTAAGTTACCAATGGAGACTCTAGAAGCCAGAGAGGACAGTCTGCAGTCTCTAAGAGACCACATATGCTGGTCCAGACTGCTGCTATACCCAGCAAAACTCTAAATAACCATAGATATAGAAAATAAGACATTCCATGAGAAACCCATTTAAGCAACATCTGTCTACAAATCCAGCCCTACAAAAGAGGCTAGAAGGAAAACACCAACCTAAAGAGGTTAACCACACCCGAGAAAACATCCACACCACAACAGCAACACTATAATGGGGATTGACAAACCCTGCTCGCTGATAAGTGAGACCTCAATAGTCTCAGTTCCACAATAAATACACAGACTAACAGAATGATTGCAGAAAAAGGATCCATCCATCCTTCTGCTGCACTCAAAAAATACACCTCACCATCAAGGATAGACATCACCTTAAGGAAAAGGGTTGAGAAAAGATATTCCAAACAATGAACTCAAGAAGCAAACATGTAGTCAAACAAAATCCAATCAGAAAAGATAGGGAAGGACTGACATACTCATCAAAGGAAAGAAAAATTCACCAAGAGAACATTGCAATTTTCAGTATCTATGGTCCAAACAGTAGGGCACCCAAGTTCATAAACATGATTTCAGCTTTAATCATATGTCAGTGCTTGCATGCTGATACTGAGGGACTTCAATACCCTACTCTCACCAATGAACAAGTCATCCAGATAAAAACCAGAACTGCTAGAGCTAACTGATGCTATATACAGACCATTTCACCCAATCACAAAAGAATATACCTTCTCTGTGTGTCCAATATTGACCACATATTTGAACAGAAAGTAAGTCTCAGGACAGATGCAGAAAATTGAAATAACACTCTGCGTCCTATCTTGACTACCATGGATTAGAGCTGTGACATAGCAGAAAAAAAAAAACCAGAAAGCTTACACACTCATGGAATTGAACAACTCACTACAGAAAAAAAAAAAGTCAAGACAGAAATTAAGAAAGAAATTTAAAACTTTCAAGAATTGAATGAAATTCAATATACAGTATATCCAAACTTATGGGACACAATGAATACAGGTCTAAGTTGCAAATTCATACCACTAAGTGCTTAAATTTAAAAAGGGGAGAAAGACAACTCACGTTAGTAACATCAACAGCACACCTGAAAGCTGTAGAAAAATAAACAAACAAATCATGCCCAAAAGGAGTAAACAGCAATAAATCATCAAACCCAGTTCTGAAATCAATAGAAATAAACAGCAGCAACAAAAATCAATAAAACAAAGATTTGATTATTTGAGAAAATCAGTAATATTGAAAAACACTTATTCAAACTAAGTAGAAGGTGGAAAGAAAATATCCAAATCAACAAAATCAGAAATAAAAGAGAGACATAACAACAGACACCAAGGAAATCTAGAGAGCCACAAGGACATATTTCAAAGAACAAATTGGAAAATCTAAACGAATGGGCAATTTCCTCTATACATACCCCTTACCAAAGTTAAGCCATGATTGGATAAGCAGTTTAAACAGACCTATAACTGCTCATGAATTAGAAGTCGTAAATAAAAGTCTTCCAACAAAAGTAAGCTCAGGGCCTGATGGTTTTAGTGCAAATTCTTCCATACTTTGAAAGGAAAATTAATGCCAATACTTTTAAGTTATTGCACAGAGTACCTCATAAGAAACATTGTTCAGCTTGTTTAATGAGGCTACAGTTGCTCTGATACCAAACCATAGACTCAATAAAGAAAATTACAGACCAGTTTTCCTTATGAGCACAGATGTGAAAATTCCTAATAAAATGCTTGTAAACTGAATTTAAAAATACATCAAAATTATCATCTATCATGATCAACTAGGCTGCATTCCACAGATGAACATAGGTAAATCCATAAATCTATCATATAAACAGACAAAAGTCACATGATCATTTCATTGGATGCAAAAAGGCCTTTGATAAGATCCTTCATGATAAAATTCCTGGAGATTTTTATTCAAGGATCATACATCAGCATAATAAAGGCAGTTTACAGCTAGCCCATAGCCATGGCTAACATGAAATTAAAAGGAGATAAACTCAGAATAGTTCCAATAAAATCATGAACAGGTCAAGGCTGTCCACTTTCTCCTTACTAGTCAGTGTAGTACTTGAAGTTTAGTTAAAGCAGTACAACTGAAAGAGATCAAGGAATAAAACCTGGGAAGGAAGAAGTCAAAATATCTTTATTTGAAGATAATATGATTGTGTCTATAAACAACCCTAAAAACTCCACTGGAAAACTACAGCTGATAAACACGTTGAGCAGAGTTATTAGATACAAAATTAAGTGAAAAAAAATATCAGTAACCTTCCTGCAGACAACTGACAGACTGAGAAAGAAATCTGGGAAACAACACCTTTCACAAATAGCCTCAAATAATACGAAATGTCTTAGAATGATTCTAAGCAAGCAAGTGAAAGACTTAACGTTCAAGACACTGAAAAAAGTGAAGAGGGCTGGAAAGGTGGCTCAGGGGTTAAGAGCACTGACTGTTCTGCCAGAGGTCCTGAGTTCAATTTCCAGCAACCACATGGTGGCTCATAACCATCTGTAATGGGATCCGGTACCCTCTTCTGATGTGTCTGAAGACAGCTACAGTGTACTTGTATGTATAAATAAATAAATAAATAAATAAATAAATAAATAATTTTCTAAAAAGCAGCTGGAGATATCAGAAGATGGAAAGGCTGGGTTGGGTAGGATTAATATACAATGGGCATCCTACCAAAAGCAATCTTCAGATTTGCTGCAGTTCCCATCAAAATTCTAAGACATTTCTTCACAGATCTTGAAAGGCCAATTTTTCAGCTTTGTATGGATACACACAAAAAGCAAGGATAGCTAAAACAATCCTGAAAAATAAAAGAAATGCTGGAAGTCACTATCCTGGGTTTTAAGTTGTACTACAGAGCTGCATTAATAAAAACAGTATGATATTAATATAAAAATAGACATGTTGATCAGTGGAATTGAACTGCAGACCCAGATATAAATCCAGACATGTATGGACACCTGATTTTGATAAAGAAAACGGAAATACACACTAAATAAATTTTTTAAAAAAACCTTCACCAAATGGTGCTGGTCACATTGGATATCTACATGAAGAAGAGAGCAAATAGATCCATACTCATCACCCTGCACAAAACTCAGGTCCCAATGGATTAAAGATCTCAAAACCAGATACAATGAACCTGATAGAAGAGAAGTAGAGAATAGCCTTGAATATGTTGGTACAGGGAACAAATTTCTGAACAGAAGAGCATTAAAACAGGTACTAAGGTCAACAATTAATAAATGGAACGTTATGAAACTGAGACACTCCTACACAGTAAAGGACACTATCATATAAACGAAGCAGCAACCTGAAGAAAGGAACAATATTTTCACCAAACTACATATCCAATAGAAGGGTAATATCCAAAATACACAAAGAACTCAAAAAACTAGATACCAATCTAAAATATGGTCTACATACATAAGCAGAATTCTCAAAATAAAAAACTCAAATGACTAAACACTTAAAGAAATGAGCAACATCCTTAGCCATCAGATCAATGCAAATCAATACAACCAGCTATACTACTCTTGAGCGTATATCCAAAGGATGAGTCATTCTGTTACAGAGATACTTTCTGGGTTGGAAAATGTTCATTACTGCTCTATTTGTAATAGCCAGAAACTGGAAACAACCAAGATGTCCCTCAACATAAGACTAAGTAAAGAAAATATGGTAAGTTTATATAGTGGAGTATTATTCCCTTCATTTGAAAAAAATAAATTTGCAGGTAAATAGATGGAAAATCTGTAATTTTAAAGTGTAAAACTACATTATTCTAAGATAATTAATAAAAATACTTTTAAAAGGCAGTATCTTGTTCTTATAAAAACTAAATAGTTTATATCCTTGGTTGTAAAGTACTCGTGCTAAGGTATACATTAACTTGGCATATAGCTTAGCTTGCTAAACAAAAACTGAGTTCATTTTAGCAGTGCCATATGAGGGGGGAACTGCATTTTTCTTAATAAGAGGTTTTTTTTTTTAATGTTATATCTATTAACTCTTCTCTGAGAAGAGTATTAACCTTAACAGCCTGTTTCTGAGATGAGAACATGCTTTTAAAATCAAAGTAGACAGGCCCTTAGAACTAGAGTTTGTTTGCACGTGATAATTTAACCTAAAGTTGGTATAGAGAAAAATTGGCTGGGACATAAGGAGATAACCGCCACATATTGTGTTGGGAACACAACGTGGGCTGGGATAATGGAATACTGTCCATTTCCTCTTGCAAGTCTGTCGCTGGGGTTGTTGCTACAGTTTCCTATCCTGTGTGTGGTACCATCCTTAACAGTTAGAACTTTCAGGAAAGACAAAGCATATTATGTTGAGACTACTTTATTTTCAAAACCCTGAAAGAACTTCTTCGAATTCTCCTTTTATTTCATTAACTTTTTATTTTACTAACTTCTAGCTTGACTCTATTGCTTGAGCTCCCAGTATTCTCAAGACTAAAGCATCTTGATTTGCCTTTTCTCTTTCTGACGTTCCTATGTGTCACTGAAATTCATCATCTGGGAATTAATGGGGCATTCTGAATGTGAACCACATATGCATGTTTCGTTTTCTAAAACCTCTTAAAATAATGGATTGGAGGTTGGTTTTTAAAATATTTAACTGTGGTTTTTATACCCTTAGCACTGGGTTTAGAATAACATTTTCTTTCTTTCTTGTGTTCCTGGTAATATGTAAAATGGAAGAAGTCTTTACCTGCACAGGTACATTTGTGTAGTCAGCTAACACCACTCACCCTCTTAGTGACTGTATTCACATCAGCTTTCATTTCAGTATTAATGTGCTAAATCCAGCCTGAGGTCCGAAATACTGTATCACCGGAAGCATTTCTGATTTTTAATATTCATATCGTAGTATGGGGAATGCAGTCCCATTGAGTCACAGGTAGCTTTCTTCAGTTCTGTATGCTCCCTTGTTTCTTAAGCAGTTCGTAATAGAGCATTCCATTGAGACTTCTGCCTTTTGATTTTTCACTGTACCGGCTGTGCTGCTCTTTTACCTTAGCTTAGTCCAGTATCCTACCTGTATTCTGTGACAGAAATACCATATATACAGTACTAGTGCATAGGCTGTATTTCTGTTTGGGTGTTTCCTTTTGATAAAGTTTCATCTTTAAGTCTTGCCAATAGGGCTAATAATCTTTTAGTATTGTCTGTAGAAGACTTAGCTAAACATGTTCTAAACTTAAGAAACCTATTTTTAGTAATGGATTAGTATAACTGAGTTATTGGTGTTTCCACATACTTTTGTGCACCTATAGTTTATACCAGTGTTTTAACATTAAACTTAAAACTCAGGGGGATAAAGGTTCCTCAACTTGAGATCTTCTCTCCAGATCTCCATTCTTTGGAGTTTCCATGAGTGTGACCTGAAGAACTTGGAACCATTGAAATTCAAATGTAGGTAGGTAAGTGTTCACACCAGCGCATGCGTTGATTGCCTTCTATCTCTTTGTATACGCATCTGTATTGCACCCCCTCAGTGCCTTTCTTCCTCTTCCTCCCATAGATCATGTAGGGCCTGTGTCATCTTGATACAACGTGGTTTTGTGAATCTGTACTTCAGTCAGCATTTGTCTGTGTTGTGTGTCAGGAGAAGTTATAGAAAGTCTTCAGACATTTATGACATTGTGTTTGTTGTCTAAAGGCTGTCTCACGCATACGTGTTTGCTGTCTATGGGCCTGGGTTGTAGCGTGTGTTTCTGTGTTTGTAGATTCTCTGATACAAATTCACCTAGAGTTGTTGGTGTTTGTTACGGGATGCAAACGTCACAATCTTGCTCTTGTTTCATGTACTTTTCAGTGTACTCAGAAAATGTTAATTACTTGTGGTTCTACAAAGTCCTGCCTGTTGGCCTTTAATTTAAAACTCTTGCTCCAGGTTAGGTTTATGAGAGCATGCATGTCAGATGTTATCTGTTGAAGAACATTTATAAGCTTTCTTTGGACAAACAAAAAAAACTACTAGTTATTCAGTGTTTCCATTAGTAAAAACATCCCACATGAAAAAGATATCTACTTAACTGAAGACTTACTTAATGGTAACATACATAGTTAGTTATATCTGAAATGAACTAGATCTGGGATAGTCCTAGGCCCAAGTAGTAAAGCCTGTTCAAATAAACAAGATGAAAACGTAAGATGATTTAATGAAGTAATTTCTTTCAAAATATCTAGAACCATAACCTAGTTATAACATGTTTTCTCTTATTGCTGGGGTTTTCCCCCTTTTATTTGTTATATCTGACAAATATTTTATTAACAATCAGATTTTTTCCCATGATTTCTTCCTCCACACCCTCAACTCTTAAAAAATTGGGTAATTCTTTTACAATGACTTAAATGTCTGATCCCTGAGCTCTTTTAGTTGTAAAAAGTATGAAAATCTTAACTTTTTATTGTGTAAGTTATTACTAGCAATGCTTACAGTGGTAAAAATTTTTAAGTATTTCCTATAACATTTTAAGTGATATAAGCACATTATATGTTAACATGAACAATCTATGAAAAATGTTTTCAAAAATAATGTTGCTGACAAAAACATAGGATTTTTTACTGTGAATATTGTAACCAGAAAGAATCTAGAAGTTACTTAAGTGCCACTGCCTGGATTCAGCCAGAGTACGAGTGTTTTTACCAGTCATTCTGTTAACAGCATCAGCACACATGTCAACACTGAAAACAACAAACAAAATCCTGTCATTTTTATAAGACAGATTTCTCTTTGATAACTTTTCTGGAAGGGTAGGTTTCAGTGAATACCTTTATCCATAAAATGAAAGTTTGTACCTGCTTGTTTAAGTTCATTTTGTTCTCCTCTGGGTCTTCAGTATCTACGGAGAATATATGTACACTGTGGAAAAGTTATGATTATTGCTTTTAGTTAGCATCAGAGAAGTAGATATAAAAGAATACACCCAATTGGTCCAAGTGAGTCTGTCCAATTGGATGACTGTACATTTTCTCTTGTGTGTGGTATGTATGTTTTATATGTAAGTACATAATTAGTTTGGCCCCTGAGTAGCTTTTAAACATGTTTTTTAAAAGAGACAATTTTTGCAAATCATGGAGATTAACGCCGTTTGGCTGTGCTGCTCTTCCTAATATCCGCTGTAATTCAAATGTTACCAGTGCAATTTGTATTTTAAAGGCTTCGTCAAGCTCTATTTTCTTCTTTTTTTTTTCTCTCTTTTACACTGAAACCTAAATTTATGACATTTTTAAAGTGGTTCAAGGCAGTGATAGAGATGTCAAGGTAGGGGAATGTGGAGAGCCTCCATCATCCTGTTGAGTTAGTTACCTTACTCAGAAAATGCCATTCCTCTGATGTGCTCACACTGTTGGTGTTATAAAGCTGATCCTGACAGTCCTGAGGGGGTGTCGATGCTTCCGTGAGCAGCCAGGGAGCGGAGTTTGACTCACACTCAATGCATGCGCTAGTGCTCACACTTACGTACCTGAGCGTTAGTGACAGGCAGTTCTGCAGCCTGACAAGGTACAATGAGTAGATACAGTGCTAAAAGAGCAATGACATGCAGGTTGGTCTACCTGTACCAAACGCTACTGGTAAGTAACCGCATAGATTCTAACCCGGAAAGGTTCTCGGTGCATGATCTTACAAATAATATTCTCCTTACAGTGGAAGTATTCAGCCTGTATATAAGGTACTGCACTGTATTCTATAACATAAGCGTTCTGCCTGTAAGTGTTGAGAATCATTCATGCTTCATGTTATATTCAGGAAAGTTTTCACATTAAAGTATAAAAGCACATTATTTCATTGAGTGAACATATTACTTCATTTAGAATAAGTTTCACTGCCAATTTTAAAATGTTTTATTAGATCATTTGAACTGTAAATGTAGCTCTCTCATTTTCTCAAGCCTACCTACCTTCTATTCTTGTTTTGATAATAGGTCCCTTTCTAGTACAGACAGGCCCCAATAGTCATAATTAGCTGTAATTACCTACCCAGTTTTCAGGAACAGTTATTAGTCTTTGACCATCTCTTCATAATTCATTCTAAAAGCCATAAAGAGTTAACAACAAAGACCACCAGGCAAGTAATGAGCTAGCATGTCCTTTGCATTTGTTGCTGAGAGTCACCCTGTCCTCCCGATGAAGAGCTTTGAATAATGGGATCGGGAGCTATCAGGGGATTCGTGCCATGAAGAAAGTGTGTTTTGTAAGAAACAGTTTTATCTTTACATCCCAGATCACTTTAAAGAATTTTGAGAAAATTATTATTAGCTTTTAAATAGCTTATCATTTTAAAGTTAGGGGGAAGCCTTGGAAAGAGTTCCTGTCTTTACATGAACCCATTGCTGACAGTAGCGCTTTGTATAAAGCGTGAATACTTACCAATCTTCTCAGCTTATTCTAAGAGGTACTACGTGGGGTTTTCATTTGGATTTATTTGCCTTCAACCTTGCTACAGGTATTTTATTTATTATCACTGTCCATGAAGAAACAC
The DNA here is from genome assembly GCF_004785775.1 of Grammomys surdaster. Classification (NCBI taxonomy): domain Eukaryota; kingdom Metazoa; phylum Chordata; class Mammalia; order Rodentia; family Muridae; genus Grammomys; species Grammomys surdaster. The sequence continues at coordinate 3,271,002 of NW_021621323.1, forward strand.
TGTGGAGATACCAGGCATGTTTAGCGATTTTAAAGTTAGTTACTTAGGAATAGATGCCACAATGGAGTGGTACCTCATGCTTCACTTCTCATCCTCTGCTCCCCTGAGGTGACCCCACTCCTCCCCTGTTAAAACTGCATTCCTTCCTAGCAGTCAGCGTAGAACACTCTGATGGCAAATACTCAAAACCAGTCAGTTTACTTGTTACATACTTTTGATGCTTTTCAGATTATGAAGGAACTGTATTTTAAAGAGTCTTTTCTTCTTTCTTGGTCTCTAAACTTCCTGTTTTTTCTTAGTCTTTGCATATATATATATTCTGTGAGTTGCTGCTACACAGATGTTTCTATCCGTTTCATTTAAAACCAATGCTGGGTTTATTTATCTATCTTACAAGCCTGATCATTAAATGTATTAATGGCATATGAAGAAAAAAAATCATGGTTTGATAGTATATTTAAAACTATTCCATTTCTGAATTTCTGCTAATCATTGAAAAGATTAAAAATTCAGGTCTTCTGAACTACTGTGATTTAAATAATCAAGTCAGTCTGATTAATGAGTGTACTGGGGCTGGAGATGGCTCAACCACAACAAGGCTCACAACCAAAGTATCAAACGAGTGGACTTTTTCGTTTGCCTTCACTGTAATTCAAAAAGAGCTGAGGTCCAGAAAGTAACATGTTTGCTAATATAAACACTTCTTCCCATTTTCTCTTTCTGTTTTTACAGATTCCCTTCAGGCTCAGCTTATCAATATGGGTGTTATCCCAACCTTAGTGAAGTTACTGGGCATCCACTGCCAGAATGCAGCCCTTACAGAAATGTGTCTTGTTGCGTTTGGGAATTTAGCAGAACTCGGTAAGTCCACACCACAAGTCACAAGTGTCATTAGCCTATTAATGCTCTTACAGTGACTATTTCTTTATGAACCTGAAATCCACTTAAATTATTTTAGTTTTTCTTGTGAGTATTCAAGATACCTTCTTCAGTGTTTAAAAAAATAAATCAAATTAGATCTTTTTTGTAATGTGTTTACAATTGTAACTATTTTGTTTTGTCTGATTATTTTATGTTTTAGGATTTAAGTTTTAGGAGCTTTGAGTAGATAGCCCAGAAGTAGAGTGCCTGTAAAAGTTAACAAGAGGCCTGAGGCTTTACTCACACCAGAACACACCGAAGAATAAGCATTATAATTTCTTTTTAAATATAAATTATTTGATTATAGGCTCTTAAATGTATTAGTGAACTGATTCCTTCCCTATATTTTTACAAAATCCCTAAAAATGACAGGTTTGCTATGCATTATGAAATATACACATATTTTACATTTAGAGAACATACTATGTGTGTATGCATGCTGTACAGCGTGAGTGTGGAAGTCAGAGGACCACTTGCAAGGACTGCCTCAGTCCTTCTACCATGTGGGTCCCGGGGTTTGAAGTCAGGTTCCCCGTTACCTGCTGACCCATCTTGTGGGCTTCTGTGTATTTGTAAGAGTACTATTATAAGCAAAATACGAGAAAACTTTGACAATGAGAAGGCAGGTAGAACAAGACCAATGCTACAGACAACCCTTTGTCATAACAAAAGGACTTCATCTCTTCTTCTGTTCCATTTTTTCCCTCTCTTTTGTGTATTTCTTTCTTCTTTCTCCTTTGCTTCCCTTCCAACTTTTAGGATGAGTCATTCCCATGGCCATGTTTATAGTTTATTATGTTTGCAGGAAAGTCATTAGCATTTTGCCCTAACATGATAGTTAAAGCATAAATATATTTATTAATCTTCTATTTTATAATGAAACAAAAGGCACTAGGGGGTGACTTTTGATTTTTCTAAAAGTGTGTTCTTTACACACTATAAATTGAAAGCTGCTCAGGACTTTAATTTGACTCAACATTTAAAATAATAGAGAGGTGTGTGTGTGTGTGTGTGTGTGTGTGTGTGTGTGTGTGTATCTCTGTCTGTCTCTGTGGAGATTTGATGGCAACTTTGGTAAATCTTCCCAATGTGGGTCTCAGATATCAAACTTGGGTGTTATATACCTTTAATCCCTGCACTTGGGAGAGGCAAGTGTATCTCTTGGTGAATATGAGGCTAGCCTGGGCTACTATGAGGCTAGCCAAGCTATAGAGTAAGACCTAATCAGAAGGAAAAAAAAAGACAAAGACTTTAAAAAATATTTCCAGAGCAGGTAAGGTAGCTCAGCAGATGTTACCTAGACATGCTGAAGGGAATAGAGGATGAGGCTTCAAGACCGCTCGTGGGTTGGCCTTTAAAGTGTCTGGGAGCTTCTGTCTTAGTGATAGAGGAAATGCACAAGGCCTGAGATTTAATCTGTAACACTACAAAGACAAATAACAAAAATACAGTGGTCATGTTCGAACCAATACAAAAGTACCTCAATTAAGGGACATTAAAGATACATTGGTCTCATCTTTTATTCAATGTAAAATAAAATTTGTTCTGAACAGTTTTCTCCTTTGCATGAAAGCCTTGAAAGTGTGAATTTATGACTTAGTGATTTTATCGTTGCTATGGTTCCCTGTATGTTACACAGTGAACAATTTTTATGGCTTCAAATGTAACTGGGTCAGACATTTTCTCTATAAAGTTTTAGACATTTTCTTCTTCAAGGGCATTAAAGGTCAATTTAACTGTTTCCTGTGTGTGAAGAGCATTTGTGCTCAGTAACAGTATAAATGTCTGAGTATCAAAGTAACAGCAAACAAATTTCTGCATTTAATTTTGTTTGCTTACTCTAAATTGTTCTTCTATTTTGCAGAGTCGAGTAAAGAACAGTTTGCTAGCACAAACATTGCTGAAGAACTGGTAAAACTATTCAAGAAACAAATAGAACATGATAAAAGAGAAATGATTTTTGAAGTTCTAGCTCCATTGGCAGAGAATGGTAAGGAAAAAACACCTTTTGGTGTTTGGTTATAAAGAGGTTTTTAGGTGCTGTGATGCCAGTTCTTAATTCAAACCCCTTCTTTCTGCTATTAATACTGTTATATTTTTTATTTTTATAACTCTAATTTCAGCTACATTATCTATTCCGTGACTGTATCTAAATTTGGAGAAGCCTCTTTCCAAGTTTGATTTTAAAGTCTTAGCAGAGATGCTTCCACAATCATTTTTGCTCTGATGAAGAAGATAATGAGGGCTGTGGAGATGATTCAGTGGGTACAGTCTTTGCCTCTCAAGCATCAGGTTGCAGAACCCATGTAAAAGTCAAGTGTGGCAGTGGAGAGAGGTGGAAACAGACCCCTGAATGCTGGTTTCTAGACAGCTCAGTCAGTGAGCTTCAGGTTCAATGAGCCATGCTGTCTCAAAAAATAGGCTAAGGAATGGTTGAGGAAGACTCCCAGTGTTGACATCTGGCCTAAATGTGCATTGTTACATACAGATACATGTAGAATTTTAAGAAGACAAATGAGGTAAAGAGATTAAAGTCCTATATGAACCCCTCTGAAGACACAAGAGGATGACAACTAGGCTTTCTAGGGCTGTCAACAATGAGAATATTGATGAGTCACACCTTCTTAAGAGGTGGACCCAAAAAGATAACAGTGTATCAGGAAACAAACAGACTGCATTATAAATGATAGTTCAAATATAATGCCTTCTGCATATTCAGAATATGACAAGACACTGATAAGACAACATACTAAAATTATAAGGACAGATAGCATTGACTCTCCAGATACTGGAATTATTATTCGCTGATTTAAAATAAGGATACTGGAAGCTAAAAGGATGGTACTTGCTGAGTAAAATGTTTGCTGGGCAAGTGTGAGGACCTACGTTCAAATCCCAGAACCCACATAAACCCATGCATGTGGAATCCCGGTGCTCCTGCAGCAAAATGGAGGACAGTAGCCTGCTGTGCCCAGCAGTGAACAAGAGAGAGACTGTCTTAAGCAAGGCCGAAGGTGAGGACCAATGCTGGAGGTTGTCCTCTGACCTCCATATGTGCACCATGAATACCCATACTTATGTTCACACACACAAAAGATTAAAACAGGTCAGTTAGTTTGTTTAGAGAGATTTTTAAATAGTAAAAATGTAACACAGCAATAAACAAATAGAAATTCTAAAATTAAAATTTCCAACCTAAATTAAGCACTTGCTGGTAGGCAGACTTAACAACAGGTCACATATTGTTGAACTAGCGAACTTGTGAGCTAAAACATAGGTAGGAACCCCTGAGTGAAATCTGAATAAAAGGAGAAAAGTTACACAGAGGAAGAGGGATCATCTCGCTCCTTTTTGCTGGTGGTGGTGATGGTGGTGGTGATAGTGGTGGTGGTGGTGATGGTGGTGATGGTGGTGGTGATGGTGGTGGTGGTATGGTTGGTGTTTTGGTACCAAAAGAAACTAGATGTTTTGGGAATGGGTAGTGCACAGGCAACATTTAAAGACAGGTAGACAGAGAACGTCTAAAATTATAAAAGCTACTACCAGGAGATCAGTGTGGTAGACAGAGCAAGCTTTTAGTCAACTTCAGAGATGCCCTGTCTGACAAAGACTTCTATAAGGAGATACATATGCACATAATTAAAAATACAACACAACGAAAAGTCAGACTGTTTGCTAAGCACATCAGGAAACATGGAGGTGTGCCCATTGCATTTTTTCCCTTGAGACAGGCTCTCTCCATTATGTAGCTCTGGGAGCCCTGGAACTTACTATGTAGTCCAGGCTGACCCTGAACTCAGAGTCCACCTGCCTCTGTATTACAGGTGCTGGGATTAAAGACTTCTGTAATCTATTCCCAGGTCTGCATTAGTTTTTAAAATTAATTTTAGATAAGGTACTAGCTTTAGTTTGTAATTTGAAACTAGGAAGTTGATCTTAAAATATAGAAGGCTGTCTTGACACCAAGCCTAAAAACCTGACCTTAATTCCTAAAGCCACATGTGTAAGTAGTGAATCAATTCCTGTAAGTAATCATCTGATCTCTACATGAGCATACATTCCCTCCATTCATGCACACACACACACACACACACACACACACACACACACAGTGTAATAAGAAAAGAACACAAACCAGCTTTTAGGAATGTTTAATTAGTGAGATAATAAAATATGCGAGAGATTGGTCCTAACAACCAGGGTAGTGACATGAGACCTACAACAGGAGGCTAATGATTAGAAAGGAATGTATAGAGGGACTTCTTGGATTGTCGCCAATTTCTTGATCTGGGTAATAAAGAATAATTTCCATAATTGCTTATGTTTAATATATATTTTCTGCAAATATGGCTTTTCTGTGCCTTTTAAATAAAGGTTATATCACAGATAATCGTGGTTGCCAGACTGATAGGCTTAGGTTGAGAACTTTCTAAGGTTAAAGGGGTAGAGACTGTCCTTACTGTGTCCAGCACCTTGCTAGCGATGCTACCCCTTCCTTCCTCAGTCCCGAAACATGAACCTAAGCATAACCTGGCCTTTACTTAGTGTACCCAGGCTGTTTAATATGCATATGTGATGTAACTTGTACACGTGCAGATACATTCAGTAAGTGATAAAGATAGACCTTGTGTGTTGGTAAATGTGCTAGGATGTCTGCTTAGCCAAAATGTCTGGCTGGTCTTAACTAAGGCAATGTAAGGTTTCTAAACTGGTGATTACAGTCAAACTGTGAGAAGAAAGATCTGTAAGCCTCCGTCTTTGCATATTTTACCCTTCTAAATGCCTTAAATCTCCCCCTTCAGGAAGAAACTTCTTTTTCATCTCATTCCTTGGTTCTACAAAATGAAATGTTACCCTTGGTCTTCAAGGATTATGCCAAAGAGTTACTGTAACCTCCTTAGAGAGCGTCTGTATAGTGGTGGTTATATTTATTGCTTCTTCTCTCATCCACATAAATCCTGTTGAATAACTTCAGGGCTCAGAGTGATCGGCCTTTGAAAACTTATTTCTGTATTAGTTGCATCCTGTCTATGATTTGTTTTCTTTTGCTTTGTAAGAGGAATAATTGTAACTTTGTATCTGCGGTTCAAGGCTTTAGAATTTCTAAGACTTTATCACAGTTTTAGTTCTAGTTTCTGCACTTCTCTAGCCCTAGTGTTCTGTATGTAACCAAGGAAACATCCTACTTAAGTTTGGCCCAACACAGATGCATTTTTTAAAAGTATTTTGTGTACTTAAAGATATTCAAAGGAAAATTAATAATCTTTGTGATAATATAAAGTTAAATTGTTCCATGCTAGCTACCTAAAAAAGTAAACATTAAGCATATATATTTTTTAATCTTTTTATTCCACACACCAAGAAACTGCCATTGCTCTGTGTGACTCATATGCAGCTTATGGAATCCAGTGACCAAAGTAAAATCCAACCAAAACAATAAAATTACATTCTTTGACAGCAGGAGATATGGCTACAGATATAAAGTCCTTCAGAATAAGATATTGGGACTATAAAACAATAGATTTACTGTTGGGGTGAAGTTACTATTGCAGTCGGGCTTTTTAAAAATGAAACTATTGGGTTTTTTTGTTTTTTGTTTTTGTTTTTTTCTGAAATACCATAGTTTATCAGTTAACCGCAGAAGATACATTTTTTTTTCTTTTCAACTGTACTGTGAAGATTTTAAAGGGATATTGAGAAATAGAATTTAGTGTAAGGAATCACCATGTACTCATGATCCACAGATGGTTTACATTAATGAAAACTTGAAGCTCTTTAAAAACAAGACATACAAATTTATAAACCACACTAGAAAAATTGCATCTATACAAATACCAGCCTAAGTATACTTGTATGTATGATCAAATTTTCTAATAGTACCATAATTTTTGATAACTTTTTTTTTTTTTTTGGTTTTTCGAGACAGGGTTTCTCTGTATAGCCCGGGCTGTCCTGGAACTCACTCTGTAGACCAGGCTGGCCTCGAACTCAGAAATCCGCCTGCCTCTGCCTCCCGAGTGCTGGGATTAAAGGCGTGCGCCACCACCGCCCGGCTTTGATAACTTTTTATTCAAAAAATAGTAGATATATTTTAACTTTATATAACAAATATGTATGTGTATTATAGACATATGTATATATACTATTGCCTTTTAGCATAATCATAATATCTAAAAACATAGTGATATTGGTTGTCAGAGCTAAGAAAGACCTGTTTTGGGGGGATGCTATAAGACATTTTAAGAGGTAATTGCATATAGAAAAATGAAGTTTTTGTATAATTAGTCTGGACCATCAAATACTTCATCTTGAAACTCAAGTGTTGAAAGGTGGGGTTTTGTTGTTGTTGTTTTCATGGTGGTGGTGGGTGTTTTGTTTTTTGTTTTATCTAAGTTGCACAGTAACTGATCTTGAAATACACTAATTAAAATTCTTCATGACAAGTCACTGTGCCAGAGGCCCTGTGTCATCGAAACTTGTGATTTTGTCCACATTGTTCTTTATTCAGACGCTATTAAGCTGCAGCTGGTTGAAGCAGGTTTGGTAGAATGTCTCCTAGAGATCGTTCAGCAGAAGGTGGACAGTAACAAAGAGGACGACGTCGCTGAGCTTAAAACCGCTTCCGACCTCATGGTTTTATTACTTCTGGGAGGTGAGTCTTAACTCCTGCCAATCAGAGGACATGGTCAGCAGATTTTTTAGACCTATTGTGCCTTTCGTAAGCAGAACACTAGGCCTCTCCTCACTTTTCTATCTTGTTTATTGTTACTGTGATGGTTTTGAAACCTTGTAGACACCGTAAAAAGAACAAGACATGACAAACTCAAGGAAACGTTAAATCCCTGCTATCTTCAGTATCTGAAGACCTGTCATATGGAACAGAGCACCAAAGGCTGATGGTTCTTGGAAACTGAAGCTACACAGTTCATAAACTTTAGTGTCTGATTGCTACTAATAACCCATTATAAGATTTCTAGTTTGCTCATTGGGTATTCACTTTGGAACACAGGTTTGTCACCCCTAATCTTAATTCCTTATTTATTTGTTTCATTTCCCTCCAGATGAATCCATGCAGAAACTTTTTGAAGGAGGAAAAGGCAGTGTGTTCCAAAGGGTGCTTTCTTGGATTCCATCGAATAACCACCAGCTGCAGCTTGCTGGGGCATTAGCAATTGCAAATTTTGCCAGGAACGGTATGCACACTAGTTATTCCTTGTGAACCAAGTGTTCTGTAATTTTTAAGTTTCTGCTTTATCTGTCACATATATCTGAAGTGTTCCATTCACAAACGTCTGTGTGTTGTTTCCTTAATCTTTTGGAAGCCTGTACTGACTTACAAACATAGAACATATTTTGTATAGCCATCTGAATTCTGATGTTTAAAGATCAAAGATCATACAGTGGTTTTGAATAGTTTGCACTTCAGGTTTAGTGACTTTGAGCATATCCATCTGATGGGGGATATGCTTCTCTCCCAGTCATGTTATCTTGGCTGAAATAATCTGAGCATTCATTTTTTAAGTTATTGGGTTATATCCTTATATCTGTGTTTATGTATCAATAATCCTGTGGGTGTACAGTATTTAGTTTAAAAATATTTCAAAGGCACTGGACCTTGTGAAGTCTGGTATTCTTGATAGCTAACCTAAGAACTCTTATTATGTCTAAACTAATCATATATAACACAGGTTGACTGTCCCTTAATCCAATTTGCTTGAGACTTAATGTGTTGGATTTTCTCGGGTTTTGTAATATTTATATAGACATTAGACAATGTCTTGGTCAGAAGACCTGCACCCAAACATGAAATGTATCTGTTTCCTATACTGTTTGACCATGTATCCTGAAAATCATTTAGATGATATTTTTAGTCCATTCTCATTGTAGCTGGTTGATGACATGAATTCAGTTACAGAGTTTCTACTTACAGAATCATGTCAGTATCCGAATATTTCAGACTTTAAGGTTTTGCTTCAGGGATGTTCAACCTTACAGACAATCATGGCTGACTTATTTTGTCCTCGCTTCTCTTTAGAAGAACTATTTAGTAAAGGACTTAAGACTGGCAGAATATAATATGTGGAAAGTGTAAAAGATTTATTGCTGTAGGACTTTATACACATTTTTTTATAAAGGTGGAAATTTGCCTTTGTTTTGTGTAGATGGAAATTGTATTCATATGGTAGACAATGGGATTGTAGAAAAACTCATGGATTTGCTGGACAGACACGTAGAAGACGGGAATGTGACGGTGCAGCATGCAGCACTAAGTGCCCTCAGGAATCTAGCCATTCCAGGTAAGCGGCTGGGTGGCTCATGGCCCTCCCTAGTAGGAGCACAAGGGGGAGAGCTACATGTGGCACATGCCTTTAGCCCCAGCCCTTGGGAGGCAGAGAGGTTGTTAGTGGCCAATCTTATGTAAATAGTGAGTTCCAGGCCTGCCAGGGCCACATGGTGAGACACTGTCTCAAAGGTGGTGAGGTGCTAGGAAAAGTTTTAAATTACTCATCTTATTCCTAGCTAACAAATGGAGACCGTATATTAAGTATACTTTCTGTGACAATACAAACTGATCTCATAAGATAGCTAAAAGAATTGATCAAGTTATTGAGCTCTTTGCTTTTCTTTATATTACACTCTTAAGTATCCTGAAGTGAAGTAAGACGTGACATATGAACAGAGTCCCCAAAAGAACCATTATGTAAGGTCGTGGGCTCTTTTATGATTTGTTTCATCCCGTAAGCAGATACATAGTTTTTGAAAAGAGCCTTGATGTATCTTTGGATCAGCAGTTTTGAGCCATGGAGAAAATCACGTCGATGACTGTTGTTTAATTCTTTTATTCTCTTGTCTAAGCTTAAATTTCTGACAAATGAGTGTAGTTGACACAAAGCTCCAGTTGAACTGGATCTGATTTGTGTAGCCTATCGACGGTATCTAATAACGTCTGTCACATTTGTATTAGTGCAGTCGAGTCAAATACAGGAATAAAGAAAAACACTAGAGTGAGTGAATGAGGATTTTGTAAAATGTAAACATTTTCAGACTTGTTTTACACATTTACAGTAAATGTTTTAAAATTCTGTTAAAAAACTAGTAAGATTTACATCTGTCATGTTCCTGTAAACAGGATACCTTCATATTCCCAATCTCATGTCTTATTTGTGCCCCCCACACATACCTTGGGCAGGGGAGTTAAGATAAGCTGTATCACAGGTTAGTCTCAGATCCCTTCCGTAGATTATCAGGACCTTGAATTTCTGATTGTCTACCCCCTCAGCATCCCACACTCTTACTGCTGGTATACACCAGCGTGGCCAACCCCAGCATGGCCAACAGCCCCACCCTTCACATGCTAAATAGAAAGTTAAAAATGGGGCCTTAAAGCCAGTAAAGTACCAGATGTGTGTTGTGTGGATGTTTACTGAGAATGTTAGCACCATTTTAACCATAGTTTCTTTTTCTTTCTAGTTGTAAATAAAGCCAAGATGTTATCAGCTGGGGTCACGGAGACGGTTCTGAAATTCCTTAAATCTGAAATGCCCCCAGTTCAGTTCAAACTCCTGGGAACGCTAAGAATGCTGATAGATGCACAAGGTAAAAGAAATAGTTTCCAAGTCACATTCTTGGTGCAGTGCTCTTACTTATGTGCCCTTAACTTTATAAAGGGCCTTGATTTTCTGCTTGTCAGAATTATGGACTTATAAAATAGAAAAAGTTTAAAAGAGATTGATTTTAGACTTAATTTTCATGCTAAATAATTTTGAGTCAAAATCGTGTTGTATATTATATTACCTACGTAACTGTGTATGTGGATTCATTACCGGTCCCTATGCATCCTGTGTACTTAGACGTTCCATACCTGTGTTCATCTTGTCTGGAAAACCATGTTTTGGTACAGTGACAGTCAAAATTTTTACAGATTTATTTTGTGTTTTCTATTTAAAGACACAATAAAAACCACTTCTAAGAGTGCCCCAGTTTTTGTTTGTTGTTTTTATATTTTTTTCAAATTCTTAATCCTTCTCTGTCCTGATTGCTTGGAGTCCTTTTGAAAACCATTTGTTACCGTCTGCCAGAGCATTAACAAACTGTTAGGCTCAACCAGGATATGAAGTTACCTGATCATGCATCTGTGTGAAAGCCTATAACGTTATCAAATATGCTAAATAGCCCATCAGGCGAGGACCACTTACAGTAATTGCTTTGATAAAATTGTTACACTTGTCTTTAGACCTGTCACTTTCCTCCCCACGCCTGCTTTCGTGGCAGCTGATGCCTGTCGGTGATTTACTCTGTTTCTGGTTTGCCTTGTTTCCTACAGCAGAAGCTGCTGAGCAACTGGGAAAGAATGCTAAGTTGGTGGAGCGTTTGGTTGAGTGGTGTGAAGCCAAAGATCATGCTGGTGTGATGGGCGAGTCAAACAGACTGCTCTCTGCTCTCATACGACACAGTAAATCAAAAGTAAGTCTCAGAGGATGCCGTACCCTGACAGGCATCAGCGTGACCACTATGGAGGCTAACACTGGAGATTCTGCACCTCATAATTACGTAGTCACAGATTTCCTATAAGTATACTATGCTCCAATGCCAGAAGGAAATAAGATTGAGGTTTTTATTTAATTCTGTCTGAAAAAAAGAACAGACCGACAGACACAGGGTTTTATGTAGGCTTAATTATAGAAATAGTGTGTCCCCTTTTGTTGTTTTATAGTTAACAGCATACATTCAAACATTTCTGATAAACCTCCTGTAATCCTCTAATAACTGATTTGTCCAAGAGTTTGTTTTTTAAGTTACATCTCGAAACTTTATACTTACCATACTTTGGGAGAGGCATTAGAATAAAATTTTGAAATAATTAAACAATAAATACATCCCTGTAGAGTTTTCTCAATTGTTAGTTACCTCTTTCCTTGTTTTGTTTTTTATATAACTGTTGCTTTTTTTTTTTTGTCAATTGGCAACATTATTACTGGTCCGGGAGTGAGGGATTACAAAGTTTCATTAAGAACTGTTTATTGTTCTAGTTGGGATATGAACCTGGGAAAGTGGGGGCCTTAAAATGAGGTGGGCTAAAGTCTCATGCAATAGCCACCTTTATTCAGAACATCAGACAACTTTATACTCTGAGGGTTAAGAAGAGTCACCCAGATCAAGTTTACAATCACAGGGATAAGCCACAAAAGGCAAAACCATGTTTTTCAGTAAAGGCATATGAATTATAACAGCTGATGTAAACTCACTCCTGTCTGCTCCCCCTGGGAGGAGCACAAAACCACATTCCCAGACCAATTATGTGTTTAGAAGAAACTAAAGTTAAAAGACTAGCTTGGTTTCTTGGAGTTTTTTCAGAAACACTCAGAAGTCTCACATAACTCCATTTTTTAACTATGTTCCAGCAAAGAACAACTGGTTTCCGAGAGCCTCACGCTTCTTCAAATCCTTCTCATTTTGAGGTGGTTATTAATGCTTTGGGTCATTAACCAACCAAAATCAAGCAAAAATGTAGCCATCGTTAATTCTCAGATTGGTTAGAAGTGGATCTAAAGTGAAAAAAGATATGTTAAAGATCCCAGTCAGTCACTGTAGACCACAGACTTGGGAGGCCGAGGCAGAGGATCACAAATTCAAGACCAGCCTGGGCTACTTAAAATTAAACAAACCCACACCAAATTATTACACATACAAAAACCAGAAGAGTGAAAGACCTCAGACAATACCCTACGGTTCGGAATACCAGGTTTGGGGCTAGTTATATAGTGACAGCTGCTACCTTATAAACCTGGGACTTGGGACTTGACAGGTATTTGATATACATTATGACTAAGAGAGTACTGGATTGAATCCGTGCACTACCAACTAATAGCTGTGTGAGCTTGCATGTTCCGAACCTATAAATTATTAATTGTTCAGAGTTATGAAGGCTACAATGTGATAATTTTATACACACACACTGGATAATATATCAGAGCAGTTAACATTTCCTTTAAACATTTTTAAATACTTTATTAATATAATCTTGCATATTTATGGCCTAGTAGATAGAATTTTAGTGTGTATGTACTAGGTACTAGTTGGTATAATTTATATATCTTTTTTTTTATCATGTCTAAAACTTTTGGGCTCCTCACTAATAGTTAGTCATTAAATATGTACAGTAATTGTAAACTCCAGACATGTACCCTGTCACCACCGTGCCGTAGAATAAAGGAACTATTATTTCTACCTGCATTGGGTTACCCAGTGACTCGACTTTTCCTGTAAGCCCTCTAAAGGGCAACTGATTCCATTGTGTGTGTACCTACGAATAGGGTACCCTAATTATTTGCTATTTCCATTCTTAAGTTCTTGAGACACCTCTGCAGTGTTCTCCTCGATAGCTGTACTTAATATTAGTTCCACTGACAGTATATGAGAGTATAAATGAAAATGTCCTTTCCCTTTCTCCATATCCTTTGATAATCATTAATAAGATGGTATCTGTGGACATGAACTTGCTTTTTTCCGTAAATTTATTGGCTATTTGATTTTGTGAATTATGAATTCATATCATTTGTCATTTTTTAATTGGAATGATCATTGGAATGAATATATAAATACTTATACATTCTGAATTTTAACCTTGTCTTACCGTGGAGAATCTTTGCCCACTCTGCCATTGATCTGCTTGGCTGTGCACAAACATTTCTCTGGTTTTGCTGTGGGTTCCTGTGCTTTGGAGTCTTAGAAAGACAAAAACCACCTGTTCCATATCCCAGTGCTTTGGAATGTGTTCTGTGTGTTCTGCTAGTATTTTCATAGTTGGGGTGCTATATTTAGGTCTTTGCCCCCTGCCCTCCTGTTAATTTTCATGTGGAAAGAAATCACAGGTATTGCCTGTAGGTAGCTTTCCCAATGCCATTTGCTGAAGAGTCCCTTTCTCCAGTGTTCAGTTTCGCTGCCTTTGTTGATGATTAGTTGTCTGTAAATGCAGAGGTTTGTTTCTGGGTTTATGTTTTGTTCTGTTTGTCTGTGTCCACTTTATGCCATTATCATGAAATTTGAGTTTCTATACTTTGAAGTATGCATTGGAAGGTCAGGGCAATGTGATACCCTTCAGCTTTTATTTAAATGGTGCTCTTTCTGGCCATTTTTTGCTTCCGTGTGGATTTTGTGATTTGTTTGATGGACTGTGAAGCTGTGTGAAGAGATCACAGTCTGTGACCAGAGGCTGCACATACTGAAAGAGCTTCCCTTCTTGCTGTGGTCCCCACAATGCGGGTGTGCGGAGGATGAACGTTTGTCTAATTCTGTGAGGTTTCCAGGTGTGGCTCACAGTGGGCCGATGTTGACTTTAGTCTCCTTGCAGGACTTGTAAAGAGCTAACAGTTCAGTAAATGCCTTCGTCACAGATTGCCTGGTTGGATGTGTAACTAGGGCCTTAGAGAAGAGTAGATCTCCAGTCACAAATCCTTTTCTCTTCTGATGGTTTCAACACCATATCCATATTCATCGCCCACAACTCATATTTAATAACCAGCTCACACAGCATTCATTTCAGTGGTCAGTAGTTGCTGTTTGAACAAAAGAGTATTCTCCCTTTTCTTCCAAAGGAGATCTCTGTCCAAGAGATCCTAGGAGGGAGCCATGAACTTCCATGAGGATTTCAGAGATTCTCAGGTCAGGTTTAGCATTAATACTTCGTTTTCAAATTTGTCTTGGCTAGTTGAATGTGAAATTTTATATTGTGGGCATACTGAGGTGTTCCTGTGGTAGTGCCCGCTGACACTATACCTGATAGACATTCCTATGGCTGGCAAGCCTGTGATTAACACAGCATGGGGCAGAGTGCATGTGTGTTTGCACTGACTGGTTGTCATACTTTGGAATATTATATTTCTTTCAGAACGGTTCTGCGTTCTATCTTAAGATTTAGCCCTCCATAAGTCTCCACTGACTCAGGTCTCACATGGTTCATCATCTCAGCCATGTGCCGGGACTTTCTGTGCTCAAACCATTAGGTGGGTTCATACTTTCCAACAGCAGGGAGCGAGAACGGAAGAAGTGGAAGCTGCCTTTACTAAGTCTCCCACCTACCAAGTAGGCATGCTACTTCACACTCGAAAAGTATAATGCTCCCTGGTTACTAGGTCTTCTAAAAGCTCGTTCAGACAAATGTGTTTAGTCACTGGCTCACTCATCCAACATTTATACAAATTTCTGAGCAGGCACTGATACAGTGTTGAAAAATGAACATTTTTATTGCATGATTCATAAATTGGTGATCTAACAAATCCAAGCCTCTCACAGAACATCAAATTGTACACATTGTTATAAAGTTTCAAAGTCTTAAGCTGGGCTTATTTCAGGAATTAAGGAGAAACCGACTGTAGATGCTAGAGGTGAGAGTGTTAACGTAGGTTGTTTGCCTTTGTTTTCTGTGGTCTAAAACTTGATTTTCTATTTAAAACAAGACAAAAAAACCTCATTGAAAAATAAAACTGTAAAACATTCTTTTAAACTTAGTAAAATATGTCAAAAATTTCTAGAGGTTTTGCAGATATCCAGGGCTTAAATAAGACTCCTTACTTAGTTTATTCATTGTAATTGAAATGGTTTAAGAGAAGTGAACTGAATAGCTGGATTTATTTTGTGAAGATTATTATTTACGTTATATGCCTTGGACAGTCTTGTCTTCTGAAATGCTGATAGTAGCCTTTATTTCTGGAAAACAATCTTGAAGTTAAAACATAACTATAAATACATAGGTAAGAATGTATTTGTGATGCCTCTTTGGGCCATGTAAAGCAACTGACTGTATGGCACAGTGAACGTAGCGAGTTTACATTTACTCTGTCCATATTTGGTTTGGAGCAAGGGTCTGGACACTAGACTTCCTGGTTTTGAACCTTTGCTTTACCTTAGTCCCAGTCTGTCTGACTCGGACAAATACCACTTTTCATTTATAAACTGGAGACTGTATCTTGCTCAGAGAATCCTCTGCAGGATAAAAATGAGCTGTCTCTAAGCTCTTATCATAGTCTGTCAGAAAAACCAGCCATATGGAGCCATATTGAGTAAACATTAGTTGAAGTACTTGCAGAGATGGTGGACATTTGAAAAAGAAGATGCGCGAACATCCGTTCTGCTGTGAAGTGACACACCTGAACTACATGCTTGGACTTAGAGACTGTGTCTCGTTACCAGCTTCCCTCATTCATTCATTCATTCATTCATTCATTCATTTCCTGTTAGTCTGCCATAGTGCACTATTGATTTAAAAAGAGAAAGAAAAAGATCACAGACCTTCCTTAGGGGACTATATGTGTCTGCTAATGTTTCCTGGTCTTTAGTCAGTAAGCTCCTTAGGAAAGTTCCCTGAAACTCTTGAATGATTTTAAAAATTCTATCTAAGATTCTAATCCATTCTTACCTTGTTAACAAATAGGTAATGCTTAGGACGTTGGGACAGGTTTTTAAAGCATCATTTCCCTGGAACAGTTGAGGTGGCTTAGTGGGAAGTTGGGCTTCTGGCAGGTCTGATTCCCTGAGTTTGATCTCAGGATCCCACAAGATGTTAAGAGAGAATTCCCAGGACTGTTCTCAGACCTCTGTAAGCACACTTGCACTTACATGCACAAATAATAAATAATAAAGAGGAAAGACCTAATAGCTTCCAGAGCACAGCTGTCCATAAGAAATGTAAATCTTAGGTGCCACTTGTGATCATTAGGCTAAAGGAATGATATTTCTATAAATGGTTGATTTAAAAGTTTATGTGAGATAGTAGCATAAAGTAAACCATTTTTAAATAGTTCATAAACTCACTTAAGTAGTCGTAGTTACAGTTAAATTTGTACATAATTGAAGCTAACAGGAAGTAACTTAATTATGCTGAAATTTAGCTTTTCGATTAAATCGCATGAATGTTAAGTTACAAGCTCACAAAATTTGTAGCAGAGTGAAGACAAGCTAGTTCCTAGGAAGAACTGTAACTGTTCCTGTCTTGTTACCATGTATATCATATGTCCTTTTATGTAATAAATTCATAGTTACTACAAAACATATGAAAGATAAATCATGTCGCAGAGGAAGTCACTTGACAGAACACAGGCTCAGGAGTTTGCTTTGTCAAAGTCAGTGTTGATATTAGGACTCAGCTATACCAGAGCTCCCTGCTGTCTCTCCCTTAGAGAGAAATTGTGAGGAATTGTGGCAAAAGTTCTTTCTATTTAGGTTTTGTTGTTGTTTGTTTTGTTTTTTTTGTTTTGATTGTGTGTGTGTGAAAAATAAATGTATATGCGCTATTTTTTTTTCAATTAAAATCACTATTCCCTTCCCTCCAAACACTACCATATGCTTCTCCTCTCTCTCAAATTCATGGTCTCATTTCTCACGAATTGTATGTATATGTATGTTTGTGTGTCTGTGTGTTTGTGTGAATATATATATTATTTTTTCAGGACTGATTGCATGGTATTGAACAACCAGTTGGTTTTTCCCCAGTCTTTCCTGGGGAAGACTATTTCTCCTGCTCTCAGTTTCTTGACATGTAATTTTCTCAAATCTGTCAAATCAAACAAAGGAGTAAAAGATAATTTTAAAATGTTTTTCTAATTATTAAAAAAAATACAAAACCCTTTACCCAGAGTTCCTAGAGACCTGCCCTGGGGAAGAGGGGGGAAATGAAATGGTACTTTTATTTCTTTAGTTTCTGGAGCTTTTAGGCCTTCCTTGATAGGAAACGCAATGGTCCTTTTCACTTAGGCAATTTAAGTTGTCATGTTTTGAAGAATTTATTTAAAGCTAAAAGCTTTTCTTTAATGTATGGTTAAAATGCAACGATTCCTACAGGACACTGTCACATAAGCACCCAGCAATGAGCTGACTGATTGGAATGCCATCTCTTTATGTGTAGAATTAAGGTTTATAATGCTGTGATATTTATTTATTGTAGGATGTAATTAAAACCATTGTACAGAGTGGTGGCATCAAGCATCTAGTTACCATGGCAACTAGCGAACATGTAATAATGCAGAATGAAGCTCTTGTTGCTTTGGCACTAATAGCAGCTTTGGAATTGGGTAAGTACCTTGCTGACAAACTTTATTCTTTCCTATTTTTATCTTGGAAGAAAGGAAGCACAGGAGTGGAACTGAAATCACAGGGCCTTGGCATGGAAGCATTTTGCTAGCGTGTACTTACCTCTGAGTCTATGGAAACCCTGTGTAAGCTGCTGTCATAGGTGTTTCTTGTGGCTGTGCTTTGTGGGACACTTTTAAATCAGCACTTTAAGGCTTAACTTTTGAATGATATTTTACTTAGAAGACACATAACACATTTTCAACAGAGTTTATAGATAATCGAAGTGATACCTGGAATATCACAGCAGGAACCTGGGTCTGGGGTTGTATCTCAGTTGGCAGAGTATTTGCTTAGCATACATAAGGCCCTGACTTTGATCCTCATGTGCCTGTTAATAACCTCTACAAATGTTTTCTACCATCTTATAGAACTGCCTTTATCTACACTCTCATCTGTGTCTTCTGTATATGTGTGTTCAAAACTTCCCACAAAGCAGAGTTAAATGGAACTGTTGGTTTCTGTCTGTGCTTGTTGGTGGCTGTGTAGTATACAGTATCCATGTGGGCAAAATTCTCCGTGAGAAGCCAAGACAAATAGTTTATATGTGCCATGTTTTATCTCATTAACCAGACCCTGATATATCATCAGTCAGGGATGGTATATGAGCCACATGACCTTTGGGTAAGACCCAGAACTTCTTCACAGCACCCCCTGCCCATAGGGTCCTTTAAGTACAGAATCATGTTCTCTGCAAATAGGGATAATTTGGCTTCTTCCCTTCCTAATTGTATCCCTTTTTACATCTTTCTCCTACTGCACCAGCTAAGACTTCAAGCACTTTGTTAAACAAGAGTGGAGAGAGTTCTGGATTCTAACAGGACAGGCTCCCTGCTTTTTTTCAAAGTTAGCATAGCACCTTAGCCATGACTATGATATGTAGCCTGTAATATGTTAGGGTGTGTTGTCTGTTCCCAGTTTCTTCAGTACTTCTATCATGAAGGGATGTTGAACATTCTCATAAACCTTTTCTCTGTCTATCATGATATCCTTAGGTCCTTTTCAATCATGTGTTTATTGGTTTTCGTATGTTCACTAAGCCTTGTAACCCTGGAACGAAACCAAATTATTCGTGGTTCATAATCACCTTAATGTATTCTAGGATTCGGTTTGCAAATACTTTGTTGAGAAGTTTTTGGTTGTGTGTCTATCAGAGCAGTTGGTCTGTACTTTTCTTACATTTTGATCTAGTTTGGGTGTCAAGGCTCTCCTAGTTTGAGAAGTGCTAACATTAGATCTTCTTACAAGCTTGGGAGAATTTGGCAGCCTGTGTCTTCCTTTTCAGTACTGGTTCAGTCTCATTACAGGGTGAACAGTTTAATTTTGGTAGGGCACATAAGTTACAAATAATCCATTTATCTGGGTTTTCTACCTTTTGGAATCTTAGTTTTCAAAATACCCCCAAATGATCTTACGGATTTTGTTGGCATGTGTTTTAACAACTCCCTTTTTCATCTCTGAGCCTATGAATTTGAGTCTCGATTTTAGTTTGGCTAAGGGTTTCTCAAACATCTCCTCCCCTGCCCAAGGAGCCAGGTCTTTGATTGACTATGTACGTTGGTTTTTTAGTCTTTTGCACTAGCTTCTTCCCTGATGGTTATTATTTTCCACCATATGTTGGGTTTAGTGACTTCTTTGGTTTGCTGAAACTGTGATAGATCACTTGTGCATCTGTCTGTTCATATCTATAGCCTTTTCCTTTTAATACACCTTCACTGTATCCCAGATGTTATGATAGAGGTAACAGTTAATAAGATTCTAGGAATTTTATGTTTTGTTTCTTCAATTACTACTGTTGATTTAATAGTGTAATTTTTTGCATATGAGCATTTGTGTAGTCTCCGATGTATCTATTGCTGTTGATATCTAATTTTGCTTACTGTACCCTGCTAAGATACAAGGAATTATTTCAGGCTTTTTTGTTTGGTTAGGTTTTTTTGTTGTTGTTGCTTTTGGGCATCTGTTAAGGCTTGTTTTAGGATCTATAACATGATCAGTTTTAGAAAAGATTCCATATGGCACTAAGAAAAATATATGCATATTTCTTATTAGTTGGATGGAATATCCAGTTGGTCTGTTGTACAAAATATAGCTTTGAGGCATCTTTGCTGGTTTGTTTGAAAGATCTCTCTCAATATGAGAGTGGTGTGTTAGAAGGCCTGTGACTGTCAGGACCCATGTGATCCTTTGCCTTCCTTGTGTGTGTTGAAATTCGAAGCACCAAGACTTGGTTCCTAGACTCTTGTCTTCTTGATGGACTCCAGCCCACATTTGTTCGTGAACAGCCCAGAGATGGTGTCTACTTAACTAGAATGCAAGAACAGGTTTGTTCTCTGCCAGTTAAAGAACTAAAAGCAGGAAAGAACTTTGCAAAGCCAGATTTATTCAAAGTGAATGCAAGAGAGAAAGCAGCCCCCTCTCAAGGAAGGGAACAGAACTGCAGTCCACCTTTCTCCCAGGGAAAGTGAAGGTTCCATTTGGTTGAGTATCTTTGTCAGAGAGGGGTAAATCTTTCCTATGCAGCCTCCCTGTTGGTTTACTCAAAGACAGAGGGCTGACTGGTATGCAGCCTGTGGCCAACTGCACATGGCAGGGCAAGCAAGCCTGCACAGTCTAGCTAGCTTCGCGGAAGAAGAAAGAGGAAGTAGGTGCCATCCCCACTATTTTAGGACATGCCATATGGAAACTATCTATCCCAGGGCCCCCTTTCCCCTAGCTATTTAACCTTCCAAACGAGTAATCCTAATCTCTGTCCGTTGTACCAGCTTGCTTACAGCTGTTTGCCTGGTAGTCTTACACGTCCTTTGACCCTCCTTGTGTGTACATCTTAACGGTGTTCCTTGTCTTCCTTTGACCCTCCGTGTGTGTACATCTTAACGGTGTTCCTTGGAGACAACAGGTCATCTTTTCTAATCCACTTAGTCTGAGACTTGTAACTGGTGGATTGAGGTCTTTTGCATTTAAAGGTATCCTTAAGGATCTGCTGTCTCCTATGACAGTGTTAGGTGACGGTGAGATTTGTTGGATTGTCCCCCATCTGTTACTAGTAGCAATTTGTTGCATTGGTGCAACTGGTTCCCTCTTAGCTCTCTGTTCATCTGTTCCTCTCATGAGATGTGTGTGCTCCTGTGTGGTTATGGACAATGCTGGCTGCTTTCTCTATACATACTCCTTTAAGAATCTTCTACAGTGGTGGCTTGGTTGTCGTGAATTGCCTTAATTTGAGTTTGTCTTGAACTGTCATTTCTCATGAGTTTTCAGAGATAATTTGTTGGATGTAGTAATTTTGGTGTTAGTCATTTACTTTCAGGGCTTGAACTGTATTGTTCCATGCTTTCTCTGATCAAGTTGTTGCTTCTTTGGATTTAAATTGCCTGTCTCAGCTTCTCCTGTCTTTGGATTCTTAGGTTTGATTTCATGGGAATTTTTGGTCAGGTTTCTTTTTTTCTTTATATATGTCTGAATTTATTATTGTTGGGGGTTTTTTGTTTGTTTTGCTTTGTCTTGTCTTTTCTGATGCTGATTTTCTGGTGAGATCACGGATAAAACACAAAGTATAGTAAATAATAACTAGGGCACAAGCCTTTAATCCCAGCACAGAGAAGGCAAGCAGATCTCTGAGTTCAAAGCCAGCCTGGTCTATAGACCAGGCTTGATCAGAGAAAAATCTCTACGTGATATATCACAGTCAAGATGTCAAAAATACAAAGAAACAAGATTAAAAGCTATAAAGCAAAATATAGTATCTTTCATTAGCATCCTTAAGAAACAGGAAAGCATGGAACAATACAGTTCAAAAAAGTTTAAAGAAACCTTGTCTCGAAAAAAACAACAACAGAGTAGAAAAACCAGTTACAAGTTTTAGGGTTGTTGTTTGTTGTTGTTGTTGTTGTTTTAAAGTAGCTTACCCAGAATTTCAGCTTTTTTATTCCCCATACCCTATCCTACCCTACCCGTTTCTAAGAGCTCTCACCAGTCCTTTTGGAAAAGTCCCCTATGTATAGTGTGTAGAAGGGAAACAGCATTTAGCCTGATGGCACTGCTACTGTACACAGCGGCTATGACACGCTTTGTTTCCTGTTAAAGGTCCTGCTGAGAAAGATCTTGCAAGCGCTCAGCTTGTACAGATCTTACACCGCCTGCTAGCAGATGAGAGAAGTGCCCCGGAAATCAAGTATAATTCCATGGTCCTGATCTGTGCTCTCATGGGATCTGGTAAGGCTTCCACCTGTCTCCCATATCAGATGTGGCTTCTGTCAAATGTTATATGTATAGTCATAATAAATGGTGACTTTGGGTTTAAAAAGAAAAAGAAATTAATTTGAAAGAGGATACAGGAACTTTGCCTCAGAGGGCAGAATGGAACGTCAGTACCTGAAGCTGTAATCATGGGCAGTTGTGAGCTGCCTACTTTGGGTGCTGGCAACCACACTCAGTCCCTCTGTCTTGCAAGAGCAATTTGTGCTCCTGACCGCTAAGCCAGCTCTACTTTTGAGCCAAAACTGTTCCCAAAAATTTCTTCTGTAATAGAAGATGTCATAAACTAAATACACCAAAAAAGTAAATACTTCAAAAATCAGATGTTTATTAATGCCAAGGTAGATTTTATGTAAAAAAACAAGTTTTGGAATTATATATCGTAGTATTAGCTGAAGACTTCATTCAAGAAATCATTGATTTATATATATAATTATATATAATTTCTTGTTTTCTTGCTGATTTCCTGAATGTTGTTAGTTGTTGAAAGAGGAATATTGGAAATATTCATATTGCTTCTTCACCACTGTCTGTCTTCACAGTTTCCCATTTCCCCCAAACTGATCCTATGTCCATCCAGCAGGAGCTCCCAGATGTCCTTGTCCTTCATGCCTCTGGCTGCTGCAGTTCTGTATTCAGTTTATCATTATTATTATTGCTATCTTTTTATTATTATAGGCTTATTTCATGTACGTTGAATAGTAAAATACTTGTTCTAATGTTAAGTAATGTCCCACCGTGTGTGTCTATGACAATTTTATTCCCTCCACGATGGGCATTTGTCTTATTTCTGCCTCGCCTTTAGAGTAAAGCCACAACACTGGTGTAAAACCCAACTTCAAGTCTCCATTTCAGTTCTTTGGGGAGCAAAGAAACAGGAGTGTGGGGTCCTGTGAGAAACCCGTTCACTATTTTGTGGAGCTGCAGTACTGTTTTCCGATGTGGTTTCTGCCAGTCACACACATGGGTTCCCATTTCTCAGATTCTCATCTAACCCCATTGTTTTTGTAGTCACCGCTCCAGTGACTGAAGGCTGATTGTTGTGATTTGCCTTTCTGCTGTCATCAGTGACGCTGGGGAATCTTTTCACATGCACATTGGAAGTTGTCATGAATATGGAGTTGTACAATTCCCTAATATGTTCTGGACATTAATCTTGTATCAGATGTGTGATTTATAAATAGCCCTCATTTCGATGATTATCTTTTAATTCTCTTGATAAGGCTCTTTGATACAGAAAATCTTTTTAATTTTGTTGAATACCATTTTTTGATGAAATTCATTTTCCTGTTTGTTGCCTATACCTTTGTTGCTGTAGCCAAGTATCAAATCTAAGTTTGTGTGTAAAGCAGGGCATCCACTTCATTCTCTTAGATGTGACGACCTGTTTGCCCTTTCTGAGCTGTCTTGATACCCTTATCAAATCATTTGACTGCGTGTGAGAAGAATTGATTTCTTCTCTCTTTTCTGTTGCTGTGTGTCTGTCTCTGTAACAGAACTACACTAAGTTTACACTATTTTGTAAACTTAAGGTCTTAAGATTCTATGTGACTTGTCATGCGTGGTCCTACACACCTTTAATTCCAACACTTTTAAGAATGAATTAGATGAGTTCTAATGAGTTCTAGGACAGCCAAGACTGTATAGGGAAACCCTGCCTCATAAAAAAGCAAAAAAAAAAAGATTCTATGTGACTTTAGGATGGATTTCTTTCTTCTGTTTCTAATAAAAGATGAGTTTTGGTGTTTGATCTTGGACATACCAAAATTAATACATCACAACCAAGGAGATGCATCCATGGATAAAGGCACTTGCTACAAAGCCTTCATGAAAGCCTGGGTGTAGTTCTTGGGATCCACATGGTTGAAGGAGAATCAACTACCACAGATTGTCTTCTGAGCACAACACATACTCTGTGTGTACACGAGCATACTAAAACACACATGTAAATAATGCAAATAAAAAATTACAAACCCCACCAGTTGAGGAGCACTGATTATAACTAAACATGGTAGACTCCTTTCTTCCCAATAGGTTCTTGGTCGTACTAGGAGTCCTGTACTTTCTAACAGTTGAGGCTAAATGTGTAAGAAAAGGCGGGCTAGGAACTAGAAAGGAGGTGACTTTCACAGAATTTACTAAAAGCATGTGACGTTAAAAAAACTTTCATCTGCCACAAAATTTAACAGGTTTTAGTAAACTAGCTCTTTGTTTGAACTGATGATGACGGTTAAGTTGTAGATTATTGCATGTCGAGATTATAATAAGGATAATATAATAAATGATAATGATAAGCGGTATTTAACTGTATCTTATTATTCTAAACAACCATGGATGGTAGAAAATCTTTATAAGTAACAGTGCACTCCTGAAAAAGACCTGGTCAGGTACTATTGAGATTCTTTCCTGAGTTTTTCCTAGTTTTACAGCTCTGTCTAGTCAAATAATAAGGTCTATGTTTTGGGTAGATTATACAGTAAGATTCGAGCAATCCAGCAGAAAGATTAGAACAATCTAGGAATGTATGCATTATCTTGTTTTTCTCTTCCAGAATCTCTGTACAAGGAAGTCCAGGATCTGGCCTTTCTAGATGTTGTATCCAAACTTCGAAGTCATGAGAACAAAAGTGTTGCCCAACAGGCCTCGCTTACGGAGCAGAGACTTACAGTGGAAAGCTGAGACCTGCCCCTCCCCCTCCTGGCACCAGGCATCATCCCAGCTCTGCCTACCCCACTGTTCTCCATCCAGCTGCTTCTTCAACTCCATTCTCTACTACATCACCTGTGCATGCGTGTAATGTTCCAGTACCAATGGAAGAACTGCTATAGGTACCTGCCTAATAAGATTTCTAAACCCATAGTTAATGTGAACATGACTGTCAGAACAAGTCTCCACCCGTCACTGTTAACTCCTGTATTCCTGATGCTTGAGCTACATTGAGTAGAATGTGCATGTTGTAGTCCTCTGATGATGTAAACTTGGTACTACATGCTGACTTGCTCCTCACATGCAGTAAGCTACATAATAATGTACTGGTAAATTAGAAACAAAGAATGCGGCAGGATCTGTCTAGCTTATTTAAAGATGAAACTGAAGAGTCAAAAGTAGCACCGTATTTTTTGGTGCTTGCAGAAGCACAGTGATCAAAACCCCCTGTCTGGCTGCTCGTTCCTTAGTCTCTGCCAACGGCAGGCCTGTGACACCTAGAGGTGAATAGGTTCAAATACTCATTCTTTCCCTACGGTTTCTCTTTTTCCTGAACTGTATCAGCAGTTTGCCAGACACCACGGCAAACCTCCTGAGGCTCCTGAGTCCAGCTTTAACTGACAGTGGTACAGAGGCCCACTGCTGAACCGTGGTTTTCAGTGTGACCGGAATGTAGGCAGGAGTTAAAGACACCCTAGCACACTGAACCACTTTGGATCTTGCCTGTATTTTAGATTCCGATTTGTGTGTAGTTACATCTAAAACTTCCATCAGTTAACCAGCATTGTCAACATGTGTCTCTAAAACGTCCTTGGCATATGTTCAGTGAAGGGAAACTGAGGACGGCTTGTTTGGTGGAAAATGGACTTTTTTTCTTTCCTGGTTTTCGTCATTCAGGATGAAAGCAGGGAGGTTTGTCTTTCATGCTCCTCTCCACTGTGCTAATTCTAGATGGACATAAGAGGAAACCTGAAGTAAGCTTGTCTACACTAAAGAAAGGAAGGCCGGTTTTAAAAGCCATAGTAGTCAGTCCAGTACATTCTGCAGATGGCCTCATAGCATTCATTGTTAGAGTTTGTCACCTCCACTTTCCCACTGAGAACCACAATAATCTCCCAGGCTGCAAGCCAGGACTCTTGTAAAGACTCTTCTTGGCCAAATGTAGTGTGCTCGCCACTGCCACTAACCACCACCAAGTGAGGTTTTAGAGCTTTGACACACAATCTTTATAAATTAATTGGGATTCCCTGTGACCCACCTGCCTCCTCACACCCGAGTTTGAGTCCTGCTGGTGTCCACGGGAGGCTGGGCTCCGTTACAGGACCAGAGGGCAGTGAGAGGCTGCTGAAGAGGGACCAGCTCCTTCCTCCCCGACAGGAGATACACTCTATCTCCGTAGTCTCTAAATCAGACGTTGCTTTTCACACTTTTAAATTCAAGATTTACTTAATGTAAGTAAAA
This sequence comes from Grammomys surdaster, assembly GCF_004785775.1. Classification (NCBI taxonomy): domain Eukaryota; kingdom Metazoa; phylum Chordata; class Mammalia; order Rodentia; family Muridae; genus Grammomys; species Grammomys surdaster. The sequence goes on from NW_021621323.1 coordinate 3,297,471, forward strand.
ACCCGACTGACGATTCCCTCTGATGTCCATATAAGGGAACTTTGGTGAGCGCTTGTGCTTGCTCACCATAGAAGTGAGTTCTTTATTGTCTTTCTCCTGGGCTGGATAAGTGGACTAATGTTGCATAATACTGTCCATATTAATAACTTAATAAATAATAGTATATGAAACTACAGTGGGATTACTTGGGTTCTTTGTGTGTTGTCTATATCTTTATTTCCAAGAACAGGGTTCACTCCTAACTGGTACTGTGTGTTGTTGAATGACTGCTCACTCAAAAGTTGCAGACAGCCATCAGAAAATTTCCAGATAGACTGATAGCTGAGATTTGGATAGTTGTACTTCCAGATCTTTGAAAATAAAAACAAAACACTTAGAAATTGTTTTCTTACTTAAAAGCACTATAGAATAAAGAGAAGAAAAAAAACTCAAACATCCCAAGATCATAGATTTGAAAGATGGTACCATGTAACTCGGCTACCAGCAATCAGTTCAGACTAATAGGAGCTGCTAGCTCCAGCAGAAGCAAGCACACTCCAACTGTGCACTTAATTACAGAGGCCAACAAATTAGGAAGCTTACTGCTAAGCCCAGGTAGACGAATGAAGACCAGATAACCTTTCATCTCCAACTAATTTACCTCAGCTTCAAAGGGTTAACATTAAATTACTTGGCTGCCCCACAGACTGCAGTTTAAAAGAGACAGTAAGAGACAGTTACAGAAAGCCAGGAGATGTCCCTTCTTCCCCTTGGCCTCCACAGAAGCTTGGAGTCATCCGACCACCTTCCCACACTGTAACCTTGTATTCAAAGCAAATTTGATAAAGACTATTCCAGAGTCTGAAGTTTTCCATGGAGTCGTGTTTTGCACATTCTTTGATGTGAATAGAGATGTGCAACAAAAATTTAACAACAACGTTCTAAAATGGTGACCTGTGGGGAGTGGACTGTAGCTACTTGCAGGGATTACTATAAAGGTCTGAGAAGGCCTGAATGTGAAGAACTCAGGAGATTAGGCTATCCAAATTCTGATGAACATTTAGACTCTAGATACTCATAGGTGAGCATCACTCTTTGGATCCAGCTGTGACTACAATCAATAAGCTAAACATCTACTCAACTCTGGGTAGCCATAATATTTCAACAAGTACCATCAGATGACATAAAGTGACATTTGGGATGAAGCCTCTTAATTTTGAGTAGGAATATAAATCATTTTTTTATACAATTGTGTGAACTCATAAATTTACATATATACTCAGAGACAGAAATATGCCACGTAAGTGTATGTTGTATAGGTATATCTTAATGGGGTATTGAGATCGCTGTACTTTGAAAATATACTAGAAAGCCAGCAAAATGGCTCAGTGTATGAAAGCACTTGCCACACAAGCTTGACAACCTGAGTTTGATCCCTCAAACTTAAAGTAGGAGATAACTCCCAGAAGCTGTCCTCTAACCTTACAAACCGCACCATTGCACAAACATCAGGCACACAACACTAATACAAATTTCAAAGTAGAATAATGTAAAGTGTTTGGTCTTTGAACGCTGATGTAATTCTGGATTTGTTACATATTAGCTGTTTGGCCAACTTCCTTAAAACTCAGCTTATTTTCTCTTCAGTATGGAACACTTAATAAAACCTCATGATTTTGAGATAGAACTTTCAGAGATTCAAGATAAAATAGATAAAAATGTGATAGACTCTGAACTAATCTATTCTCACCCCTCTGCAGGTTTCTCACATAAAGTAGTTTTAAAACCAAGCTAGGAATACATCACGGTGGTGCACATCTTTAGTGCCAACACTGAGAAGGAAGAGGCATGCAGGTCTCTGAATTTGAAGCCAGCCTGATCTACAAGATGAGTTGCAGGGCTACACAGTGAGACTGACCTAAAAATAATAAAAATTTTAAAAGCTTTTTATAAAACAAATTTTTGGTTCTATCCGAAGAGCAAAGATATTTTAGTCTAACATCAAACATAGAAAAATTATATTTTGGTATTCATAATTCTAGATACGAACATATATGTTGACTATTTTGTATTCTAGAATCAATCCTTCATTAAACCAAATGTATACCAAGTCCCTGCATTCTCTGGCCTTTACTCCCTCAATCCCTACCTTTTCTCCTGACTGGTGTTGCCATGCTTGTCCAAGAGACATGGAGAGAGCTTCCTACTTTATAAGCAAACCAGAAGATCAAGTTGCCATACCTATCAGATGTACCCCATATTCGGGGTTTGGACTGGTACAAACATCTTATACACTGCCCAGTAGTCTGTCCACCTAATTTCATCCTACATAAGCCATTTCCAACCTATAGACCCAACCCCCTTGCACTTCCTTTCTTCTGCCCAATATTCTGTCAATATTAGCACTAACCAGAGAATTCCACATGCCCAGATCTTACTGAAAATTTGCAAACAATGTGAAAGATCAACCCATAGTAAAAACTACCTATCCTGTAGAAAAGTTTGCCAATGAGAATTACCGTGATGAACCCAGGGAACAATTCAAAATAAAGGATTTTTTAAAATTTTTAAATTAAAAAAAATTATAAACTTCAAGGAACATTAAGAAGACACAAACATCTCAATGATGTTAAGGACAATAATCACCCGAGTGATGCCCAAGAAAATACAAACATAGGCTGATGGAAATGACAAGGACATTCTAAGACTTGAGAACGCTATTCAGTTGTGAGAAACACTGAAGAAAATTCAACTGAAATGAAGGTGAAATTGAAAAATCGAGTAACTCAACTTGAAAACTCAAAGCCTTATGAGTAGAATGGATCAAAAAAAAAAGGGAAGGATATAAACTAAATAAACAGGGAATATGATTTTAAAACACAGGAACATACAGAAAGTGTGGGGCACCATGAAAAGACCAAACCTTCAAGTTATAAACATGAGGGAGAAAAATCCCAAGTCAAATGGTATAGATCTTCAAAAAGATCATAGAAGAAACACCTTCCCAAACTGTGGTAAGTCATAACCATACATATTAAAGAAACACACAGAACAGCAAATAGATAAGACCAGAAAAAACGGGCCCGAGCACAGAGCAGATCCCAGGTGGCAGCTCTGTACCCAACCTCACAAAACCCAGAGGAAGAGGGCCTCCCAGGAGCTCTAACCTGGGCAGTATCTCAGGTAAAAATGAATCACCCATGATGTCTACTGTTAGAAGTTCTAATCCAGATGCTGGCCTCCAAACTTACACTACTCAGACCTTCAATGGGCCATTGACAAGAACATCAAACAGCTAGAGATTGACATCACTAATCTGAAGAAATTCCTTGTTTTGCTGTCTGAAGAGACCTCCAGAAATTGCAAAGGACTTTTTTGGACTTGATTTACTCTTTTACAATAGAAAAGACTGTGTACAGCTCTTGACTGTGTACAGCCCTTAAAGAAGAATGTTGCCTTTACATAGACAAGACAGGGATGGTTAAAGAGAGCATGAAAAAGGTCAGAAAAGGCCCTGAGAAAAGACAGAGAAAGAGAAAGATGAGAGCTGATATAAGAATTGGTTTTCAACCTCTCCATGGTTATCAACCCTACTTCCTCCCATCTTGGAACCATTAATTGGGTTATTTTTGCTTATTTCTTTTGGTCCCTGGGCCATAAATAGGCTGACTAACTTTGTGCAACAACAGATAAAATAATTTGGTAGCAAAACCTTTCAGGTATATTATCATAAGTTAGCTATGGAGGACCACGAGACTCAAGATGAGGTTGTTACTCTATCCAGGGTGATCTCAAAACCTATCTCCACCCAACCTAAAAGAGGGGACTTCTGCCCCTAGACCAAGCAGAGAGGGGCCACCCAGAACCCCCTCTGACTGGTAATCTGAATTCTTGCTTAGGCTGCGAGGCTAAGCACTGCAAGGGAATATCAATAAAAGTTAAAAATATCTCTCTGGGTTCCCTGAGGGACAAGCCTGACTGCATAGGGCTTGATCTCAAAAGAATCCCCTCTCCAGGAAAAAAGGCATTGGGATAGGTGTGACCCTTGTGCCTCACTGGACAACGACAGGGGGACCGGAGCCATTACAAGGTCCCCTTCAATTACTAGAGGTTAGGCCTCTATCCCTGCCTTTGCAAGATTAGAATCACCACAGCCCTTCTATACTAGAGAAGGGAGGAAATGTCAAGGGCAGCCCTGCTTATACACTGAAGGCCTAAAATCAGCCATAGGCCTAAAATCAGCAATAGGCCTGTCATACATGTATACTAACACCAAGTCTAGGGTCTCTGTGGAAAAACATTGAAACAGATGGCTATAAGCTATTGTAAACAGGCAGTTTTGGTGGAAACTTACCTTGGCAGATTTAATTTAATTTAAATTTAATTTGCCTTGGCAGATAATACCAACTTAGATAAGGACAAGTGAATCATAGACAGAGTCATAGTGACCTGTCCCCTGAACCTTCACCCAGCCGATACCCTGTTCTGAACAATATCTGTACTCCCCCTGAACACCCATGCTCCAGTGTC
>NW_021621323.1:3302079-3410418 GCF_004785775.1 Grammomys surdaster
AACCTTGGTGGAGAGTAGCAACTTAGATAAGGACATGTGAATCATAGACAGAGTCATAGTGACCTGTCCCCTGAACCTTCACCCAGCCGATACCCTGTTCTGAACAATATCTGTACTCCCCCTGAACACCCATGCTCCAGTGTCATCCCCTTCCCCACATCCTGCCTTTTTGTGTTTATAACCCCTGTGTGAATAAGTAAAAATTACGATTTGATTTTAAAAATAAAATAAAATAAAATAAATTTTTAAAAAAGAGACCAGAAAAACAAAGACTCCCCCAAGCTTATCATTAGTTAAAACATTAAGTATACAAAACAAAGAAAACGTACTGAAAACTGCAATTAAAAAAAAGCAAACCTCAAGTTACATATAAAGGAAAAATCAGAAAAGCATCTGATTTCTCAGTGGAAATTTTGAAAACCAGAAAACTCTCAGTGTGTTACAAATCCTAAAAGATCGTGGTGGCCAGCCTAGCCTAATATACCCAGCACAACTATCTGCCATAGTTGAAGGAGAAAGGAAAACGTTGCACAGTAAAACAGCCATAAATTTTTTAAGGCTAACCTAATGAAAATATAGGAAGCAATTATTTTTGGCTGAAGAGAAATGAGTATAGTCAAAAGACTGTGGAAAGAAATATAAAACCATAATCATTAAAATTAAAAAAATACCACTGATAACAAAAGTCAACATGATGATCACAATACACACATGTCATTAATAACTTTAAATATTAATTACCTCAGTTCTCTAATAAAAGATACAGGCTAACTGAATGGATCAAGAAACAAAATCCATCTACCTATTCTCTGCAAGAAACATACTTAGTTTTAAGCAATGTCATAAAAGTAAAAGTCATAGCCGGGCAGTGGTGGCGCACGCCTTTAATCCCAGCACTTGGGAGGCAGAGACAGGCGGATTTCTGAGTTCGAGGCCAGGCTGGTCTACAGAGTGAGTTCCAGGACAGCCAGGGCTATACAGAGAAACCCTGCCTCGAAAAACCAAAAAAAAAAAAGTAAAAGGGATAGACAAAGTACTCCAATCAGATGGGACCAGGAAGCAAGCAGGCTTCACTTAGTAATAACTGACAAAAATGGATCTAAATCTAATCAGAAGAGATAAAGAGGGACACTTCATAAATGGAGGAATAGCTAACCAAGAAGTCACTACTATTATAAACATACATGTACCAAACTCTGGGGTACCCAGTTTTTAAAAAAAAAAAAAATCTACCACTGAATATAAAGACACAAATTAACATCAACCCATTACTATTAGGTGACTTCAGTATCCCACTTCATTCAATAAATAGGTCGTCTGGACCACAAAACAACCAAAAATATCAGAACTAGTTGGCATCGTACATCAAATGGACTTAGCACATCTACAGAATATTCCACTAAGAAACTGAGCAGTACACACACAGCAATGGTCAGAAGCTGCTCTATAATAACCCAGATCCTGGGCCACAAAACAAATCTTTGCAAATCCAAACTGACTGAAATACTTTATTGTAGACTCTCTGACCACAATGCAATAAAACTTTAAACTGACAGCAAGCAACCTCTAGTAAATACAAAAACGCATGGAGACTCGTTGCTGAATAGTGAGTGGGTCAAAGAAAGGGGGGAAAAGTCCTAGAACAGAATAAAAATGAAAACAAAACCTCTGAGACATACTGAAACCAATCCTATGAGAAATGTATAGCTCTAAGAGCCTACATTTAAAAACCAGAAAAACACAAAGAAATATATTAATGATGCAACTCAAAAATTTGGTAGAACAAAATCCAAACCCAGTTGACTGCAAGAAATAGTAAAAATCAGAAGTTGTCTTAAGGTCTCTATTTCTCCAATGAAAGACCATGACTGAAGCAACTCATGTAAGAAATAGTTTGGCTTACTCTTTCATGTCACTGTTCATCATCTAAGGAAGTCAGGACAGGAACTCAAGCAGGGCAGGAACCTCGAGGTGGAAGCTGATGAAGAGGCCACAGAGGAGTGCTGCTTACTGGATTGCTCAGCCTGTTTTCTTATAGAACCTAAGACCACCTGCCCAGGGATGGCCCCACCCACATTGGGCTGGGCCCTCCCCTATCAATCACTAATTAAGAAAATGTCCTGCAGGCCTGCTACAGCCCAGTCTCATTGGGGCATTTTCTCAGTTGAGGTTCCCTTCTCTCTGATGACTCTAGCTTGGATCCAGTTGACATAAAACTAGTTAGTGCAGAAATTAATGAACTAGCAACAACCAAAACAATGTGAGGAATCAGTGTTAAGAGCCAGTTCTTTGAGAAGATAAAGGACAGATCTCTTTATCTCAACTAACCAAAAGAGAGCCAGTATCACTCTAATACCAAAACAGTAAAGACAAAAGGGGGGAGGAATACAGGCCTTATAAGCATAGACTCAAAAATACTTGCAAACAGATTATTATCCATCATAACCAAATTGGCTTTATCCCTGACATGCAGAAATCATTCAACATACACAAGTCAATATGTGTAATAAACACTTAAATGAATTTAAAGCCAAAACCATCATTTCAAACCTCTAACAAAATCCATGTCTTCATGATAAAAGTCATAAGAGAATATAGGACTAGAGGGAACATAATAAAAGTGTAATAAAACTCAGTGTAATGGAAGTCTACATCACCCTAAATCCGTGGTAATTGATCTGTGGGGTCCAGTCCTATGTGGAGATTGAGTGGCCCTTTAAACAGTCACCCAAGATCACCAGAAAACACTGATATTTACACTGCAATTTTTTAACAGTAACAAAATTAACTGTTATGAAGTAGCAACAAAAAAATAATTTTTGGCCGGGGTTCACCACAACATTAGGAACTGTATTAAAGAGTCATAGCATTAGGAAGGTTGAGAACCACTGTCTTAAATGAAGAAAATTTTGAAGCAATTCCACTGACGTCAGTCATAAAAAAAGGAATGTTCACTATCCCCGCTCTTTTTCAGTACTGGGCTCAAGGCACTATTTGGAGCAAGAGAAGGTAATTAATTAAAAAGATACAAGCGGGGAAAGAAGACGACAAACTATCAGACGACATGACATTATACATAGTGATCTATTAGTGCTCAGAAAACTTCTAGAAACATTTTGTCTAAATTCAGCAATGTGTCAGGATACAGAATCAGCTTGCACAAGTCTATAGATTCTCTACACAACGAACATAGAGAGAAGATCATGGACGCATTTCCATTCACAGTTAATAAAATAGCTAGTAATAAACCTAACCAAGAAAGTGGGGGACCTCTACAAAAATTATTTTAAATCTTCAAAGAAAGAGATAAAGATAATACAGAATGGAAAGATATCTCGTGTTCTTGGGTGGGTAGAATTAATACTATGAATATAACCATTTTACCAAAAGCTATTTACAGATACAAGACAGTCACAATCAGAATCCACAAATGTGTACTTCAGCCACTTAATATTTGACAAAGGTGTCAGCATAAACTCGAGAAAGGGGATTTTCAGCAAATGGTGCCAAGTCAACTGGATGTACAGTGCAGAAGTTGTAACTGTACCAGAACCTCTCACCTTGCACAAAAACTAGCTCAGAATGGACCAAACACCTGAACATGAAGCCTGAAACTTCCAGAAGAAACCATGGACAGTAGGCTCTTTATGTGACATAGGTGTGGGAAAGAACTTTCCAAATACTTTCCAAATAGGCCTCCATCTACCCAGGAATCAAGGACAACAACAAGTGGGACTTCATGGATCTAAAAATCTTCTGTACAAGGAAACAAACAACCAGCTGGGTGAATAGGGAGTCCACAGGATGGGAGAGTGCCTTTGCTGGCTACACATTTGACAGGATTAAGAGTATATATATATATATATACTCTTATATATATATGTGTGTGTGTATATATATATATATATATATATATATATATATATATATATTAAAACACAGAGTCAAAACAAACAAATGACCCATTTGAAAGATGAGCCTGCAACCCAGTTCACAAAAAAAAAAAATATTTAAGAAATATTTCCAAAAATGTTCATCATTTCTAGCAATTTGGAATTATATAAATCAAATCAGTTTTGAAAGTCTGTTTTATCCCAGTCAGCATGGCAAATACTGGAAAGGATTCAAGAAGAAGGAAACCCTCATTCAACTGTTGGTTGGATTGCAACCTGACACAGCCACTGCGGAGATCAATGTGGAGAATTCTCCAAAAGCTACAATGAAATCTATCATATGACCCAGCTATACCACTCTTTTGCATACACCCAGAGGACTTGACATCCCACTCCACAGACACTTGGTCAGTGTCCATGGCTGCTCCAGTCACAGTGTCTACAGAATGGAAAAGAGCCTCCATGTCCTTCAGCTGATGAACGGATAATAAAAATTTGGTACAAATACACTAAGGGATTGGACTAGAAAAAAATCATATTGAGTGAATAACCCAGACCCTAAAAGACGAGTGTCACATGGTCTCTGTTACTGGGGTATCCTAGCTCCAGATCTTCAGATGAGAGTACGTGTCCCAGAGCAACTACAAAAATCAGGAAAGTGGAAAGATACCATTGCTAGAGTGAGGGATAGAGGCAGCAATAGAGGGGAAGTAACAGGGTTCACGTGATCTGATTGAGGAAATGGAAAAACGGGGTCTCTAGTTATAGAGGAAATAAGTAGATAAAAGAGAGAAGAGAGTGAAATAGAACAGTAAGAATGCCTGAAAAGGTCGTAAGGAATCCTACTATTAATGATCTTCCTCCATGTACAGTTTAAATGAAATTTCATCATCTGCGCTGGCTATGCTTTTTCCAAGAATCAAAGACTGCCACCTACCCTAGGCTCTGGATTTGACCCTCAACACTATGAGAAATAAATAACGAAAATAAACACAAACTGGGACTCATTACTCACATTCTGGGACTGAGGAGATGACTTGGCACGTAGAACGTTTGCCATGAAAACGTGAAAATCTAAGTTCTGATCACCAGAGCCCCAAGCTGGCTGCAGCAGCACGTGTCTGCAGCCTCAGTGTTTCTACAGGGAGATTGGGTGGGGTGAGAAAGAGCAGGATGACCCAGCTAGCTGGCTTGTGCATCAGGGGAAAGACATCTTGTCTCGAGGTGGAAGACCAGGACTGACACCCAGACTTGTCCCCTGATCTCTATGCACATAGTATGGCACCTGAACAGGCTCATACTTGCACAAGCATGCACCGTACAGAATATCTGCTCTTCACTCCCGCTGTGTCATGTCCTACTGACCCGCATAAGTGAGAAGTGACAGCAGAATGACCATCTCTAATAACCGTTAACTCCTCAGCCTGCCCAGTTCCCATCAGGTCACTGAGAAATGCAGTGACTCCCTCCGAGCCACAAGAGAACAAGAGAGAGGCGCTGCATGAAGAAAAGCATCTGATGAAGGCTCTCACTTCTGGTTGCTTTCCCAGGAACACTTAGCCATTATGTGTCACACCTTCATTTGACAGCTTTCCGTCTTTAAAAAAGTATGCTTTGTTATATCGGTGACTGATGTCCAAAGCAAATGTCTACGACAGTGTTGTGCCATGCTTTTTGTAGTAAATGTCCTGCATCTTGTAGCATTGAAATATGCCATGTGAAGTAGCGGGTTTCCTTGTAGCATTTCACGTATGCTTGGGTTTGGTTAACTCACCTCATTCCACTCTCTTCCTCATCTCCCTGCTTCCTGTTATCCCCTTCAACCAGCAGTTGCCTTCCACGTTCAAATCACACGCTAAGCCACGTAATAGCCACATCATCTTCAGTTACTTGGATGAACCATGGTACCTAACCTTTCCTAACATTTGGATGTTTAAGGCATCTTTAAGGCACCTTGAGTTTTGAAAACCAACCCCCACAATTGTTAGGTTGTGGTTTCAGATGCTACTAGTTCCTCATTTAAAAACCATCTGGGGTAGCCAGGCATTGTGGTGTACACCTTTAATTCCACCACTTGGAAAGCAGATCTCTGTGAATTTGAGGCCAGCCTGGTGTATGTAGTGAGTTCTAGGACAACTGGAGCTGTGTAGTGAGACCCTATCTCAATAAACAAGCAGACAGACGAATGAATGAATGATCTGACCTGTCAGACCCTTCCACTTTTAGTCACATAAGCACCTCCCTCTGGGTATCTGGCTCTCACCTACTCTCGCCCCATTTATCAGTGTGAGTGCAATGAATGATGAAGAGCCCAGTCCAGCTGTCAGCACCCTTGGAGCTGCTGGGTGATGGCCTCTTAGCACCATCAGCAACTGCTCACCAGAGTCCCATGCGGTGCTCACCAGGCCTGTGACCCTCCAGTCTGACTGGCTCCAACCTGTCAACACACTGCAGGACACAGTTCACATGGAGAGTGGACAGAGATGGGAAGAAGTCCTTTCACTCATATCCTTTATCTCTTCCTCATAAGTCAGTGATGGCATGGAGGACCAACATGCTTGTCTGGTTCACATACCATTTGTTAAGACAAAACAAAACAAAAAAACAAAAACAAAACAACCCCCCCAAAAACAACAAAAACAACAAAAAAACCCTATCCATCCATTGAAATTTTGATTGACTTTACATAGAGATCTAGTTCTCTTAACTTCTCCAAGAATAAATCTAGAAGGTGATGGGGGTGTCTCAACTGGTAATGTGCTTGATATGTAAGTATGAGGATCTGAATTCAAATCCCCAGCACCCACGTACAAAACAAGCAAAGAACACATGTCTACAGCCCCATCACTGGATAGACAGAGACAGGAGGCTCTCGAAGTTCATTGGCCAGACAGCCTAGCAGAACTGGTGAGCTTTGCGTTCTCTGGGGAATCTAGTTTCAAAAACACAATGGAAAGAAAGACAACTCATGTTCATGGCGTTGGCCTCCACATGCACACACATATGTACACAAACATACCTATGTATGCTACATATACAATCTAGAAAGATCTAGAGGGAGGCTGAGTGTGCACTTCAGTGGTAAAACATACATTTTGTATGTGTAAAGCTCTGGGTTCAGTCCCCAAACCACAAGGAAACAGGGAGAATTTTAGCATTTCAGGGGCACCATGCAGCTCTTGAGCCTACTGTGGGTCCCACATGGGAGAGTTCAGCTCACATCAACACCGGACCGCTCATGTGAGGGTGACCTGTGGAGACCTCACATGGGAAGGAGGTAGATTTTTGGAACAAAAAGCAATACTACAGGACAGGTCACATGTACAGGAGGTTGGAGTAGCTGACTCAAGGACAGTTCTATGGCTCATACAGAGTTGTGCTGTCTGTGTTGCTGTAAGGTTCTGAAGGCTGGCAAATGCTGTAGACCAAATGAGAAATGACAGGAACACGAAAACAGAGTAGCAAGTCATCCCAAGCCTATGCCCACCCCCATCTTGCTAACAGGAAGGAACCGATGCTGGCACCAGTGTCCCATCACAGCACTGACACGTATCCTGTGGAAACTGCAGGGATTTGCAATGTCCCTTCTTGATCACACGAAGAATGCAGCCTGTGTCTCTGTGCCTGTGATAATTTCATGTCCGTAAGCAGCATGTCCATGTCACAATCCATCATTGGGGGAAATCAAGACAGGAACTCAATCAAGAATCTGGAGGAGCGCACTGATTCTTGGCTTATTCTCATGCTTCTTCAGCCTGTTTTCTTATACAATTCAGATCCACTGTGATGGCCATAAGCCTACAGGCCAATCTGTTAGGGGCAATTCCTTAGTTACATTTTAGTTACATTTAGTTACATTCCTTAGTTACATTTAGTTACATTCCCAAGTGACTCTTGTTCCTATCAAGTTGACAAAAACTTGCCAACTCACAGCCCATGCCCCTATTGAATACTTTGATTCACTTGGCCCTGATGGAGGCAGGAACCGGCAAAGCCAAGCTCTCTACTGGCAATGTCATCCCATAGTCTGCACTGCCAAACCCCCAGGATGACCCAAGCACCTACAACTTTCCACTCTCTAGTCTACGGTAAGAAAATCCTCCTCCTTGGTAGTTAAATACTCCTCCAGAAGCTTTGTTCCACTACCAGCTAATGCCCGAGTGAAGAGGACACCCCGCTGACAAACTGTTCAGTGGCATCGGGCACACAGATGGATGTGCAGCTGAGGAAGAAACGCCCTCTAGGCTCAGGAAGAGAAAGATCATCCTCCAAACCTTAAGCTATCAAAGGGCACATAGGCTGGGAACCTGAAGGTGGCAGTCACCCAGGGGCAGTTATCAAAGCTGGTTTCCTCTGGGGTTTGACCAACCTAGGCAGGGAAAGTTCCAGAGCTCCTTACCCCTCTGCTCTACTTGAGAAGACATGTGGCATCAATGAGGGGGTGGAGGGTGGGGGTGGGATAAAAGTGCCCTGGGGCCAATATTGCAAGTTATTTACCCAGTATCCATCTCTGTTCTCCTTATTTACAGAACTCGTTTTGTTTTTGTTTTTTCAGGAGACAATATGACATGCTTAGAAAATTCCTGTCTTCTCAGGTTGCTGAACCTGTGCTACCATTCACAGAAATATAAATTCCCAGAAAGAGAAGTAGAAAAAGGCAAATTCCTGCTAGAGACAGCCAATCGCCTTTCCTTTCTCTTCCTTGTTATCAGTGCTGAAAAGAGCCCCAGAGTACAGCAGCCCTCCCTTCTTGCCACCACTAAATACCGTGAAGGTGATGGGGGTAGACATTAAGGTCCAGGGAAAGAGAGGTACACGGAACCCAGATGGTAGGAGCATTCATGAACCAGGTAGGACCCTGCCCTTTGAGGAGAGATTCCATAAGCCTGGTCATTAATGTGTCAGATCACTTCAGGGCATCTTGTTCTGCCTATGGTCTCAGCCGTAGAACGTGGAACTTCTACATTTCACTCCCCAGGGCCCTTCTGACCTAACATTGGAGATTCACTGGCTATTTACTGCAGAAGGAGAAGACAGGAAACAGTTTGTTAATGGATAGAGTAACAGTGTTGTAGGTGGACATGATTCTGGACTCTTGGCATCCGTACAGGAGGAGGGGAAGGAAACAAGAGACCTGGCTTAGAAAACATAGATGGGACCTGAGATGTCTTAATGCTTTGTTACAGACTGGGAAGGGCAAACTCAAGCTTTTAGAATAGAAAATTGATTTGTTTGTTTTGTGTTTTGTTGTAGAACCAGAATTGTTCCTAATGGGGAGGCAGGAAGGGGAGACGTGCCTCATCCCGGGAGACATTCTTCTTGGGTGTCTTCTGTTCCTGTATTTCTGTGGAAAAACAGAAAAGCTTTTGTTTGAAGTTCTTTTCAAGGCTGTTTAGATAGCAAACGGGCTTGTGGAAGAAACAAAGCAAGCTTTTTTTCCCTTTTTAATATACAGGCGAATAAGATGAAGTCTCTCTTGGGCAAAACTGGGCCAAGAATGTTTGCAGACCCTCTCGTAGGTCATAGAACTGGGCTTTCTAGGCTCATAATGCTCAGCTGTGTGTGTAGCACCCGTCTGGGCCACAGTTCCCAGTGAGCCTCAGAGAGAAAGGATTACAAAAACACCAAGATCTCCTGAGGTGCTGTTCAGCTAGCCCGGGAATCCTGTGCCTTATCTCACCACCCCGGAAGTGAGGCCCGCTGACATGTGAGCTAGCACTAGAGTAGGATGGAAGCCTCCTTCTCTGTCCTTATGCCTCACCTAGGACAGGGGACTGTGGCCATGGAGACTGGCACTGAGGATCGTCAAGTGTGTACGTGGTGGCTGCACAGGAGATGATGGGAGAGTTCATCCTGAGAGAGAACTCGGGATGAAAGACTGGCAATGGCTGGCTTCCATGGGCAGACCAAATCAGTGCGGTGGATCTGGAGCGGTGCAGCCCAGAGGGCAGGGCCTTGCTTCAGTTGAATCTTGGTCTTAGGATGGGCAAGCTCTATAAACATAGCAACGCCCCTGAGCACCTTCCCACTCCTTCAACACAGCAGTTACAAATAGAAGAAACTCAGAATTTACTAGCTAATGAATTCTTCAAAGGTAGAATCCCCACTCATAGCTACTTCCCACCAGTTTGATGTTTAAATAGGATTAGTGGCGTGGTGGGAGATGCTCTAATGCCCAGGAGGCTTAGATGGCTTCTGTTCTCAGCAATCAGGTATGGGCTACCCTAGGGTCAACTGACAGTAACTGGAATCATACTATCATTCTCAAAACCAACTTAGAGGCAAGTGGAGACAGTTCTCTGTTACAGAATAAAAGCCCATGCTTTAGGAGGATAGAGGCTCTGTACTCAAAACCAAATAATCCTGCTGTCTGACTTGCCATTTCAGCTCAGCTGCTCTCAGAGATCACCATAGACCTGTTGGCTTGAACAACACCCAGATCCCCCATGGTTCCAGAATCTGGGAAGTCCAATTCAGGGCACCACCAGGATGGACTCTTTCTGAGGCTTCCATTTCTACGGAGACTCATGGGGGAGGGAAAGAGGCACTTGTGTCCTCTCCTTTTTATAAGGGCGCTCAAGTCATGACCCAACATTCATGACACAAACCTAATTACCCATCAGTGGTCATCAAAACACCACAATAGGGATTGCAGGTTCCACATGAACTTGGAGGAGTCCATCGCACTGGAATGCTACTGACACAGAGGTTAGCAACACAGGCCAGGCCTGCAGAGCCTGCATCCTAACAGAAAAGATGCTATTCCTGTCTGTTTAAATGTGACAGAGTTTTCAAAAAGAAAGGCACAGAGCCTGTGGTGGGGCAGCAGAGGGGCCTGTGGAATTCAGAGAAAGCTCTTCAGGACAGGCCGAGGCATGAGTAGGATTTAGGGAGTAAGAATATTTGAACTCTTTTCATCTTTGCGGGGACCCTACCATGCAGGTATTACCACCGCCATACCTTATGAGGTCAGGCACTGAGGACAGGAGAAAGAAAGTGACCTGGCCATGATAAGCAACAGTGAAAAGCACATGTCACATGCCGAAGGCTCCCTCTGCAGCACAGCAGGAGGGGGAGCCCTGTCTGACCCAGTTTTGTTTCAATACTTTCCTGACATTCATCTCAAAGCCTAGAAATTAGACTATACATACATACATACATACATACAACATACATACATAAGGTTCAAAAGATGTACCTTGAGAGTTGGCATTAGCAATTGCTCATGAAAGCAGCAGAAATTTAATTAGGACTTGGAATCAGAGCCCCAGAATTCTTTTCTAAAGAGATATGATGTGTTCATAAGAGTCTTTTTCCTTTATGGATGAGTGAGGGTCTCATGTAGCCCAAACTGGCCTTGAAGTTGCTATGTAGCCAAAGATGACCCTGAACTCCTGAGCCTCCCTGCCTCCTCCTCCCCAGGGCTGGGGTCACAGGCATATTGAAGAAGCCAAGCGAAATGGCCAGTGCCGGCTTTGGTACTTCCCCAGAAGCCTAGCAGGCTGGTGCTCGCTACAGCACTTTTCCTTTCCCCTAAGGCCTGCACACATAGAAGCACCCTTCCCGCCATCTGACCCTCCCAAAAAGAGGCGTCAAAGGCCACAAATCCTTATTCTAGTAGCACCCACATCCTGGGAACGAAGATATCAGTTTGAGAACAGATAAATATGGCACAGCCTTCCCTCTTCATGCTGCCTGAAGCTGGCACCCTCTCTGATGATGGCCAAACACTCCCCAACACAGGTGGCTTATGGCCTTGGGAAAAGCAAAACCACACATCCTTAGAGAGAAATCATGCCAATTAAGAGTTCCCAGGCAGCTGCGACCGATTTGTAAAAACATTATAGCTTCCCTCATCCGCTGCTTCCCTCCCACCATGTAACCTGCTTGTATATATTCCCTACACTCCTAGACACGGGGCTGCAACTTCACTTTGTGCAACTTGCAGTCCAAACCTGGGTTTGAAATAAAGGGTTCTTCTGTATCTCTACAGCGGATATGGCAATTCTTTGAGATCTCTTGGAGGTCCCAAGACCTGGGCATAACAATATGACACCAGATGTATTAGTTATATTTACTTTTTATTTCCTCATATTCTAACCAAGAACCCCTGGAACATTGGGAGGAAATGTGCGTGAGAGAGAAAGAAAGAAGGGGGAGAAGGAGAGAAGAGAAACAGAGAGAGAGAGAGAGAGAGAGAGAGAGAGAGAGAATATGAATGAAGCTCTCTCTGTGTGTGTGTGTGTGTGTGTGTGTGTGTGTGTGTGTGGTTCCATCTCTGCAACCAAGCAAATGATGGAATTGCATACACAAAGTTACATCTGTAGTAAACAAGCAGACTCTTTTCTTAACTCCCAAAGAATACAATTTAACCCTGTGCATGATGCTCATTCACACCGCATCATGTGTGATTAGTAACTAAGAGATGATTTATGGAAAGATGTTTCTAGGTCATATACCAACATTACACCACTTTATGTAAAAATGTGAGTCTCTCAGTTCCTCAGAGACTCTCGGGGACCACTGTGCCTATCTGTCACACAGCAGATTTGGCTGCTGGTATAATGAGCATCCTGATAGTTTATTAGGTCAGCAACAATGCTAATATGTATGTATAAAATACGTTAAAATAATTTTTTTTCAAAGCCGCACATTGGATTCAGGGTCTTGCACATCCTACATGCATACACAATCATTGAGGCACACTCACAATTGTCTATGAAGATGGGTAAAGACATTTATCTGACATAAAACATTATGGACCAAACCTGACAAAGTTCGATTCCCCAGAACCTGCTTGGTAAAAGGAAAGAATCAAAGTTGTGTTCTGACCTGCCCCCCCTCTTTGTTTCTCTCTGTCTCTCTTTCTGTCTCTGTCTCTCTCATACACACACATAGACACACACCCACAGACTCACACACAGAGTAAAAAATTAACTTTTACTTTAAAACTTTATACATTACGTGGTTCCAGTTTGCACAGTTTTAACTAGGACCTATCAGTAGGTATCATAAATCAGATTCTCTTAATAATTTGACTCAATCATCCCACTCTCAGAATATCCAGAGCTACATGCCAAGAGCCGTCCATATAAGAAAGGACACAGCAGCTGCATTCAGTTGTGAAGAGCTGAAGTCTATTAACAGTTGATAGGTAGTGGCTGGCTAAATGCTAGCTAGCCCAAACCAGTGGCTCTCAAACATTTTGGACTATGAGTCTCTTTACTCTTTTAAAGAAGGTTGAGGGCCCCAAAGAGCCCCTTTCTGTGACTATTATGCTAGAAATCAAAAGGGAGAAATATTAAGAAAACTGAAAATTATAAGCCCAGACCTGTTTTGCCCTGAATGGACATCACTACCCGACAGCATCTCTGAAGATCTCCACAGTCATGGAATGAGTAACAACAGCAAAGAAGAGACAAAATGGTTTAGCATTAGAAAACAGATTAACCCCTCTTGCATGTTAAGATTTGGAAAAAGTCCATCCATGGACCAAATATTGATAACACAATCCACTTGAACACTAGGCAAGCTAATATACTATCACTACATAAACTATACTGACACTGAATAAAAAAAAATCCTGATTTAATGAAATCAAAATATTAATGGACATGATTGTATCACCACTTTTTTTTTTTTGAGACAGTCTCACAGGTAGCTTTTCATTTGCTTGATTCTCCTCCCTCTTAAGTGCTGGAATTGCAGGCAGGCAGGCGTGCAGGCGTTGCCACACACTCCCTCTTGCAATTCCACTTAAAAACAGAATTCTTAAAAAGTCAACTTTCTTGTACTACAAGTATATACCTCTAGATGCTAAACACTTATACTTTTGATTTTTCTGCATTGAGATCTTTTTTTTTTAACCTTTGCAATCCAATTCCAGCTTAGTAGTAAAGAGACGGCAGCAAAAATAGCCAACAATAAGGTACTCACATTTTTGTTTCTTTGTTTGATGCTAAGGATTGAGCTCAGGGCCCTATGAATGCTAGGGATAGATTCTACCACTCAACTACTCCCTCAGTATCAATCCCAGACAGGCCAACCAGAGTTGTCTGCAAACCACAGCGTGTCTCACTTGGAGCTTGGTAGATCTGTGGCTCTCCAGCCCCATTAAGAACTCCTAAGTCAGAACCTGTGCTCAGAACCTGCTAAGCCCTGTTCATTACCACCACCTGGGAGCTTAAAAAGACAGAGGCCTGGGCGGGCTGGTGAGATTTCAGTGCTCCCAGCTGATTTTAGTGCTACCATGCATGCAGAAAATGATACTTTAATGTTAAGATCTTGGTTTCAACCTTGGAAAGAATAAAATTGAAACTTCCAGTAACCACTACTTTGAAGCTTGTGCACCCCAGCATCCAACATGTGATAACCTCCCTGCCAGTTCCTGTGTATCAGGAATTTCAGAGGAACAGAGGATTTGGTTGGAGAGCAGTGACTTAGCCCATTCATACTACTAAAAATAAGTGCCTTAGGTTGGTAATTTATAGTCAACAAAAGCGCATTGTTTACAGTTCTGTGGGCTGTGGAGAAGTACCAGAAGTTTCGGTGTCCGGTGGAGCAGTCCTTCCAGCACATTCCAGACCTTTGCACTTGCCAGAAGGGAGGAACACCTGCCCCTAGGCCTCCTTCATAAAGCACTGAGTCTACTCAAGACCATGGGATCCACATACACCAGTCACCTGAAGCCCTGCCCCTTGCTATTGCTTCATCTGAGACACTTTCTTTTATGAGTGTTTTGTCTACGTGTGCTTCATGTATGTATGTACATCATGTGCATGCCTGGAATCTGCAGAAGTCAGTAGAAGGTTCAGAACCCCTGGAACTGGAGTTACCGTTAGGGATGGTTGTGACTCACCGTCCCTGGAATTGAACACTGGTCCTCTGCAACAGCAATAAGTGCTCTTAACCACCGAGCCATCACTCAAGCTAGGGGTCACTTCTAATGCAGAAAATTTTCAAGGATTTAGTTATCCGAGCCAAGGCATCTGTCTTCCCACACATCTGCCCATGCCCTGCAGAGATAGGAGCCCACTTGATTGACAGGTATGTTAGGTAAACTTAGTTACTACTTGAGGGTGGATGGGGTGCTGGGACTCTTACTGTTTTTGCCTTTAATAACACAGTGATGGAGAATTCTAGCAATTTTTCCGAATTGTTTTTAAAACATTTCTGCAACATAGTGAGTCTGTTCCCCAACTGTCACATTGTACTGAACACTCTGTAACAGAGTTTTCTCATGTTGTCTTTGTTGCAAAGGAGATCACAACCGCCAGCCCATTGGTTCTAGTTTTACCTTCCAATGCGGGCCGGCTACGACCCCTCCCTGTTCACACCTGACCTTCCTTCCCTGAGTCTGGAAATCAAAAGCTCCTCCTCCCACCCTATCCCCACCCCAAGAGCAGCCCAGGGCTTAACACTTAGATCTTGTCCTTCTTGAATCCTCTAGCAGTGGTTCTCAACCTGGGGGTCGTGACCCCTCAGGTAGTCACCTATTAGATGCTCTGCGTATCAGATACTTATGTTGTGATTCATAACAATAGCAAAACAGCAGTTATAAAGTAACAACAAAATAATGTATGGTTGGGGGTCACTACAACATGAGGAACTGTTTTAAAGAGTTGCAGCATTAGGAAGGTTGAGAACCACTGCTGGTTTATTTGTCCCTGGAAAAAATGGCAGTTTAACTCTTAACAAGTTTAGACCTTTGGCCTGCAGAGAGTCCACTTTGGTTTACATCTTTGAAACTTTCCTGAGAGCTTGAGGCAGTGCCTGGACTAGAGTATACTTTTACAGCTGTGTGCTGTTGGACCAAAGGACGGAAAAGTTGTTCTCACCTCAGTGGCCGCTTGCAACTGAGAGTTAGGAAACTACTGGGTTGTTTTAGTGACAACATAAGGAGATTACAGAAGGCACAGATCATTCCATTTTATTTATACAATTTTAATCATTGTAGCGGGCGGCACTTCAGAGAGTTTGCTTCGAATAAATACAGAATGCACTGCCATAATCTTAAATATAATAATGCATTCTTTATTTAATGTATCCCATAAAAGGTGGCAAGACTGGCCAGGCATTATGGTGCACACCAGGAATTCCAACACTTGGGAAGCTGAGGCAGGAGGAATGAGTTCAAATGCAGCCTGAATAACACAGTAAGCTTAAAACTAACTAACCCAAGGTGTACACCAAGACCCTATCTTAACGAAACTAGAACTCAGCAAGACATTACAAGATCATAAAGCAGACAGTTATAATATACCACACAGTGTTCAGACACAGTTGAGCACATAAGCCATGGTGTCTCCAGTCTCTAAAATCAGGATTATAGCCAGAGGGTCTGAGCTTGTCGGTTTGGCTCTTGGAGGCTTGATGCAGGGGGATTGTTCCAAGTTTGAAGGCAGTCTGAGATACAGAACAAGGAATATCGGGCCTGTTGGGGCTACTTAACAAGACTGTGTTAAAAACAAAAACCAAAACAAGATAGAAATCTTATTGGACCAGGGTTCAATTCCAAAATACAAAGAGATAGAAATTCTCAAATCAAAGGTAACTCCACTAGATCCTCAGTCAGTCTTGTTTTTCGAGGGAAGCTCAGGAAAGTCTGCTCCCTTTGTCCTGTACAGTTAGTGTTGAAGATCTGAGGTACAGCTTAGGACCTGGATCTTGGCTCACAAAGAACACTCAGGTGGGGATTCTGTGCTCTGAGAGAGGGGGTGCAGCTTCTCACGACACTTCTACCAGGATGATAGGTGCCTGGAAGACATAGCATCCCCAGGGTGGCCAATGAACACTCGGTGGTAGTGAATATCATCTTCTAGAAACTGCGTCCAAGACTGCTCAGGATGGCAGGGCCGGCTTTCACAGGCCTGCCAAACCCTGCTGCAACAAGGTAATAAAACGCCAGTGGCAAGATCAGCACATAGATATTGATGAGAACAAGATGTTCCGTGCCTGGGTTCCCAGAACGAGGTCCAGCTTTCAGGAGTGTGAAGAAGGAACACACCTACCCTCGCTAAGCACCTGCCCTGGGCCCATGTCCATTTCCCAACACTGGAGTACAGCCTGGATCTGCAGGAAACGTCCCTTCCGACACCAGCCAGCTGTGGTTCTCCATGGCTGACACTAGAGGGCAGGCCACTAAAACTTTCCTGTTCTAATGGGCACGCAAGTTCTGGGAGGCGAGGACCACATGGGTAGCTGGACCCTGGTTCTTTGTGGAATTCAGGCATGCTGCGTAAAACCATGGCTTCACCAGCTCTTTTATGTTTAAAGTACATTTACTTTA
Organism: Grammomys surdaster; assembly: GCF_004785775.1. Lineage (NCBI taxonomy): Eukaryota > Metazoa > Chordata > Mammalia > Rodentia > Muridae > Grammomys > Grammomys surdaster. Next base: position 3,319,261 of record NW_021621323.1, read on the forward strand.
GCCCTTGTTTCTAGAAGTGGAGGTAAAAGACCAGGGTGTCTAGCTCAGTCTAACTGCTCCAGAGAGGATGGATCAACTTTGGGCCAAGTTTACAAAGGAAGCAGCAAGCTTCCAGAGGGAACCAATTAATTTCAAAAATTCTAGAGAAGCCACACTGTAATAGATTCTGCTGCTATGGCAAGTCTCTCAAAAAATAAAATAAAATAAAATAAAATAAAATAAAATAAAATAAAATAAAGGCTAGGGGAACGTTAAGATGGTTTTGGTACCTTCAGAGTTTAGTTTCTGTTCCCTGCTTCCTGCGTCCAAACCCGGGAACATCTGACTACTGTGTCCCTAGTCATGTTTCCACTATAAGTCACACCTCAGCTCTGCCTACAGCTACATTTGCTGCATGTTTCCACTTGCTGACAGTGTCTCTCTATTACTGTTCCCTGCCCCTGGTGTGCTAGCCACAGTGGCCAGTGTTTATGGAGAGGTTCCCGGTCCTTCCTTGGAGGTCTGCACAGATTTCCCAAGAGAAGGAGCAAGCACCAATGTACAAATGGCAAAGCTTGCTGGGGAGGGCCTGCCAGGTCACGGAGCTCCGACCCTGATTGTTCAGCCCACCAGCTTCCCAGGGCTCTTCTCCAAGAGAGCCGGAAACAGGCTCTGGGAGAGCCTCACACACTGCAAAATGAATCCCATTGCTGCCCACACAAATACCGAGTGATCCAACGCTCCTCCAAAGAAGCAAAAGCTTAGTCAGAGTGACTTCTAAGAACCTCCTGGAGGGGAGTCAACCTGGGACCTGGGGCAGGAAGCAAGCCCATGGAAATGTCAAGGGGGTTGTACCCTGGGGAAAGAAACAGGAGTTTTCAACCACTCTCCGATGAGAAGTTCTGGTTTCTACTTTTCTTTTTATGAATAGTAATTTTTTAAATATATATTATAGAGGCAATCTTTGTAGGAGCCAGTAAACAACAGAAATAAAAATATTTTAGTTACCTTCCCCCAGAGTCCATGGTCTTCACGAGGACAAAACTTCTGCTAGTTTTGACTCTTGTAAAACAAAGCATCCTTGCAGCTATAACCTCCCCACTGCTCACCAGAGCACGGAGGGAATAACCAGGCCCCACAACATCAGATAAAGAGACATCAACAGGGCTTGCCCATCATCAGTCACGGACAAGTTTCTTCTGCTTTCTGTATCTGCTCTTATTGAGGCATTTCCCAAGTCTAGAGACACACTGTCCTGTCTGGTCTTAAGAGGACTGCATGAAACGGAAGCTTCTCCTTCCATTTGTTCTTAAAAAGTATCCTGCAGTAATACTTCACAATAGAAAGACACTTAAGTTGGTATTCTCCAGTGAGTTAACATGACAGTTTCAAGGGACTGCTGGCAATTACTTTCTTATAAAAGCTGTAACTTTTATCTAGATATATATGTATATAATATATATATGTATATCTCCAACCCAGAATGGCAGGGTCAAGTTCTGGGATCTGTATTTTGTAATGTTCCCAAGGCATCTGTAACAAGTAGAGGACAGCCCTTGAGACAGAGAACACCGACTTGCAGAGGACTTTCTCTACGTTTAGCAGCTCAGAGACTTAACCCCTACAACCACAAATCTCCCCTCCCTTCCAGGACTGATCCGTGTTTCTAAAAATCAATGTGTGTTCTCATCAGCATCTTAGGAATTCACCAGTGCAAGTCCTTGAACCCCATCCCGACCTACCTCCTTAGGAATTCTGGAAATGATGGTTTCAGGGACATGAGATTGAATCTGGACTTTCAAGCACACTATACATGAGCTGTCCCCGTGGCCCAGGCCCTTTGTGTTATAAGGAGCCAATCCTGAGTGTTTCACAGTGGCTAGCATCTGAGAAATCATGCAGAAAAGTAAGACAACGTGATCTCACGTAAGGTAGAACCGAGTTTATTAATGACAGCTTTTATTACAATCACTCTCGAGTGTAAAAAATAAAGGGTGATTAAAATTGAAAACTCACTTGGGCTTGTGTTTTGGCTTTCACTGGATGTGCCACGGGGTGGGGGATCTTGCCTGATTCTGAATCAACTGGCCAGATGCAGTTCACTGGAGAATGAGGTAATAAAGAAGACAGAAGTGCCAATCCGAGAGCACGAGTGTCCACGTTGAAGGACATCACAAGCGACAGCTGTGGTATGGACAGAGGTGAAGTCACATGACCTCACATCCACGTATGGAATGACTATCTCTACCTATAACAGACACCAAATACAAACATGCAGAGCCACAGACACCCAAAGTGTGGGGATGAGACATTAGAGGAGTGCCTGACCTCCCTGTGAGCAGACCATCCATCAGTCACGTACTGCGGACATGACGACCGGGCTGCATGACTCAGAACGCCGGCACACTGGCGAATGAAGAGCTGCTATCACAGAGGCTGTCGTCTTCTCAGCAATCCACAAGCTAAAATCTGCTCCCCATGAAAGCAACATCCAGGGGTTATCACAAGCTGGGTGAAAATCTGGGGCTAAACTCTACCCTCCCAGTGGGCATGAGGCAGGAGAAGAACCTGAAGGTGGCTTCCCACCTAGCGTCACAGAGCCCTGGCTAGGCTTTGGTGTAGCCCCTCAAATATTTGTGCTTTGTTACCACCCTGAGGCCACCTCAGCGAGGACAGAGCTCTGGCCATGTACTATACTACGCTTGTTCTTTGTTTAACATACGACAAAACTAAAGTGGCAAAAAGGGAGGAAGGGAAAAAAAGAAAGAAAGAAAAACCTCATTAAATGCTTTTTGACTGTGTCAACCCTGCTTTGGAACCGGGCTTTATACTACTCAATGAGGAGAATGGGGAATTCGCAGAAGCTGAGCTAGATGCTGGGAGAGACAGTGAGCCCATGAGGCACACGAAGACAGGGCTAGAACAACATGCCACAACCACCCAAGGCTGGATCCCTATGACGTAAACACCAATGAACACTCTCAAATGTCTCTCTGAAAAGAACACGGTGGATTTGGGGGTCACAGTACATGCAGGTGAAGGGTCTACAAAAACTTACTATTTAAGCAGAATAAGAAACCATTACAGAGGACTGTGTCATAGCCTTTGCCTTTGGGAGACAAAAAAAAAAAAAGAACCAAAATAACGACCGATAAAAAAGAAATAAAACACAAAACACAGCCCAGAGTATTCCAGAATATCAGAAGAACTCAACCACTAGTCTGGTAAGGTAGGGTGAGGGAGTGTTTAATTAGTGTCTCTCTCATTAACCTCATTTTCTCCTTGATGTCACTGATAAAGCTCAGGCCCGGGTTGGCCACTCAGAGGAAAGATCAGTCCTGTAGAAATGTGGATTACAGCCTCTGCCACCCTCCTTTGCTGCAAACACCCAGTTCTCTTAAGGGGAAACTCAGGGTGGAGAGCCTACGCTGTAACATGACCCATCCAACCCTCTCAGAATCTGAACACAGGGGGCAGCTGTTTTCTTCTCTGGAGGACAGTGGCAACAGTTTCTGGAAATGTGCATTGAGAGATTTCAAGACACCTGGCCCTGGCGGGGTAAGGGCCCAAGTTTTAGCCAAGATGTGGACACTCTGTATTCTCCATAGATTCAAGTACACGCAGTGCCCAGCCCCACCTTTTCCCCTTCTGGTAGCATCCATCCATCCACCAACTCATGGCTACAGTAGAGATTCACTGCACATCGACTCAGCGACTTGCATATGGTTTTGTTTTTCTTTTTCAAAGTTCCATGTGTGAGCAGCATTTCCCAGTTCTACCCCCACAGAAAGTTAAGTTCTTGGCAGTTCCATCAGGTGAGACTGCGGCCTGTGACCAGGTCTCTGCAGCCTGCCATTGGCTGGCCGGCGCACAGAGGGTCCGTCAGCGAAGGGGGATCAGTCCAGTGTCTGACAACGGTGGTTGCAGGGGTCTACCAGCTAGCCCTGACAGCTTCAATGTCACTCACCAAATTCTGTGCCAGGCATATCCCAAAAATCTAAAAAAGGAAAGAAAACCAAATTAGATGGAAGAATTCAAATGCTTTTCCTTGGCCACTGGGTCCGCCCCCTCCCTACTTGATTCTTAAATGGATATTCAGGGGATGGCGATCTGGCTCAATGGGTAGAGGGTTTGCCTCACATATATAAAATCCTGGGTTCTACTCCCAGCACCACAGAAAACCAGGCGTGATAGTACACATCTATAATCCCAACACTTGGGAAGGAAGAGGCAGGAATGTCAGAAACCATCCTTGGCTACATGGCAAGTTTGAGGCCAGCCTGGGATACATGAAACCTGTCTTAAAAAAAAAAAAAAGAGTGGAGAAAAAGAAAATAAAAAATCCATAATTTTAGCATGACTTTATATTTTCAATGCTAAATACAGATATTGCTCACGTCCCTCAGGCTAATCCTATCCTAAGAGAAGTCATCTCCAACCCTCTCTATGGCCTAGATAGCCCCCATCTCCCTTCTCCCTCTGTGGATTTGCTTGATCTGCACAATACATGAAAATGGCTTCAGACAACATGTGGTGTCTGTGACTTCTCCAGGTTCATCCATCGATAGTGACTGCTCAAACGTGAAAAGCCCACACAATCTCATGGGTTTGCATACTCAGTCTCCAGCGAGTGGCACTGTTTGGGGAGGTTGTAGGACATCTGAGACGGTGGCTTTAGCAAGCAGAAGTGTATTGCTAGGGACAGCTGTCAAAGGAGTTACCTGCCTCCGAGCCGCTATGGCCTCTATGCCTTCCCCACCATGGGCCCGATCCTCTGAACCATGGACCTGAACAAACCTCTCTTCATTTCCTCTGCAAGGTATCAATCGCAGTGTTGTAAGCCTTCATGACTCAGCCACGAATTTTCTTTATTTATATGGCACAGATTAAAGAATTTTAGTGAACTGTTAGGAGCCGCGTTCGCCATTGCAACATGGCGCCGGTTTCCTGCTTCCTGGTTCTTCTTGCGAGCCTTGCTTGAATGTGCGCCTGCGCAAGGCGCGAAAACCAGTTTGCTAATTTGGCGACATCATAAGAGCCAATGAGTGTGTGGCACGTCTCCTAAGGCTCTATATAAGCCACAGGATTTTGGGGCTTGGGGTCCCTCGCCTCAATACCATCTAAGAGAGCTGTAACACTACCATCTAAGAGAGCTGTAACACTACCATCTAAAAGAGCTGTAACAATAAAACTGCTGTCAGAAGAATCCTGAGCGTGGCGTTCTCCTTATCGGCGAGGCAGTGCCCCGCAGTGAACATTTTACACAAGACGAAGAAAGCTGGGGTAACCTCAATATGCATGCGCTGCCTTCCTGATCAGGGAAGTCACACATGTATATGGGAACGTCAGGTTGAAGCCCAGTGCGGCTCTTAGCTCGTACAGGTGAGTCACCACCCAATCCTATGGCTCTCATGGGCTCTGCTGGGTAATAAGCCTTAATGAGATCACATATGCAGGGAACAGTTTTGTTGGTGACCAGCCTGTCTGGCTAGGGTACTAACTGATCCATTCACCACCTGATTCGCCTACCCTGTTCTCCCTGCTGAGTTCAGGTCTGTGACCTTCTGAGGGAAGGCTCTACCACTTTACTGGGTCTGCAGCTTCCTCTCTCTCCCCCACAAGAGAGGTGCTCCCCAGCAGCAAGGTCACAGTGGAAGGCAGAGCTCCAGGCTGACTGAGTGGGTGATTGTTCTAAGTCAGGCACTCAGGCTATGCTGAGAAGTGGGTACCCTCAGGGCACTGTGAAGCCTTGGTGAGTGGCTGATTCTGAGTGCTGACTCAGACGGAAGGGGGGAGGTTTGGTGGGGGGGGATGCCGACAGGGGATACAAGTGCTGGGTTCTGCACAAAAGCAACTGCAGAAAGTAACTGTGGTGACTTGCAAATAAATACCCGGCCAGTTCTATTTGTTTTGTCTTGCTTGCTTCTGAGGGGCAGGGTCTTCCTGTACAGTCTAAGCTGTCATTCTGCTGCCTCTGCTTCTGCCTTCCTGGGGCTGAGACTGCAGGCATGCACAGCACAGCCAGCCAATTCATGCCTTTCCAATGGCTGAGTGCCGACCCTATCATAAGGACGTACCACAGTCTTTAAAAAATCCATGGATGGATTCTTCAGTGTTCCCAGTTCTTGCTGCTATGTGCACATGTGTGCAAATGTTTTGGTAAACTTGTTTTTCATTCCTTTTGCATTTGTGGAAAACTGTAGGGTCATACAGTGACTATATATTATTTTTGAAAGAGCTAAGTCATTCCTGTTCCCTTACTCTAGAAAGGTGCAGGTGATCTATCCTACATCCTCGTGAACACCCACCGTCTGTTTTATTCATAGTCATCCTAGTGGGTGTGCATGTGTGATGGTTGCCTCACTGGAGCTCTGACGTGCAGTTCTCTGATGACAAGTGACACTGCATCTTTTCATGGGCCACTCCTGTCTGTGCCGGAGAATGTCTACTAAATACTCAGTCCCTTATTTAAACTGGACCTTGGGAGGTAGCACAGGCTAGCCCTTCTCTTGTTTCCTGTAAGCCATATATATGTATATATGTATACATACATATAGACTACACACACACACACATGCATACACACACACACACACACACACACACACACACTTTCACACACAAGCAATTCCTCACAAACATTTTCTGTTATCGTGTGAGTAGCCTTAATGGCATCATTTTCAATGTGGAAGTTTTATATTTTGATGAACTGCCATTATCTCTGCTTTATTTGGGGGGTTTTATTTTTTCCTCTGAAATTCTTTGTCCAAGACCAAAAAAAAAAAAAATCACAAATTTACACCATGTTTTCTTGTAGAATGTCACAACTTTGGCATTTTTTTAAAAAAAGGTTTATTTAGTTTATGTATATGAGTACACTTGGATCTTATTACAGATAGCTGTGAGCCACTATGTGGTTGCTGGGAATTGAACTCAGGACCTCTGGAAGAACAGTCAGTGCTCTTAACTGCTGAGCCATCTCTCCAGCTACAGCTTTGGCTTTTATAGAGAGAGCTTTGCTCACTTATGTTACACGAAGACAGGTTCTGAGTGTTGAGCCAGGCTGGCTGTGCACTCTTACGTGATGATCCTGCTATCCAGTGTCAACCTTTTCTAATGGCTTGCATCATAGAAAACCACACTTAGATGTGGGTCTCTGATCTATTTTAATGTTCATATATGGTATGAGATAGGTATCTAAACATCATTCTTTTCTAGACAGAAAATCAATATTCCTGCACCATTTGTCAAAAAAAAAAACTTTAAAAAAAACTGTTTATAGGTGTTTTGCCTTCAGGCGTGACTGTGCTGCACTTGTATAAAGTGTGATGGGGCCAGAAGACAGCATCGGATCCCTTAGAACTATAGTCACAGACAGCTGTCAGCTATCACGTAGGAGCTGGGAATTGAACCCTGGTCCTCTGGAAGAACAGCCAGTGCTCTGAACCACTGAACCATTTTTTCCTATCCTTGAAAAAAACCTTCCCTTTCCCGTTGGATAGTTTCAACTCCATTATCAAAACAAAGCTCACAAAAGTTTTGTCTGTAGTTTAATCCCATTTATTAGTAATGGCTAACTTTACAAGTCTACAAGACTGTCTTGAATCCTGTTACTTTGTAGTAAGATTTAATTAGGAAACAAGAATTCTTCATCCTGCGATTCTCTTTCAGTGTGTTTGACCTCTCTGAGCTCTTGTTTTTCCCTGTGAATTCAGGCCCAGCTAGTCGATGACTGATTGAATGAGGAGGTTGGAACTGAGACAGAGAGCACAGAATCTCTAAATCAACGTGAGTGATGATGCCACTTAAGTGACCCTGAGTTTATAATCTGTGACACACAGGATGACTTCCTATTTACTTAAGACTTCTTCAATTTCCTTCAACTGTGTACCCCTCTGTGACCCTCCACAGAAAGCATCTTATCAACAGGAAGAGTCAGCTCCCGGGGCTGTCCTCACCAGCACTTGGGTGAGGTAGTGCAGAGAGACAAAAGACATTGCGCATACACGTGCAACTCCACAGAGCGTGACCTTGCTCACGCTCTCAGAGCTACTCAGTCCCTACTCAGAGCAGCCATGTCTGCCCCAACTGTCACAACAGTCCTTTAAGCCCCTGGAAACAATGGGATGCCAGTTGACAACCTGGGACCTATTAACCTCTCTGTGGTGAAAAGGGGAAAAGATTTCCTATCGTATTTCCAGATCTAGACTCAGACCTTCAATAAACACAAACCCAATAGTTCTAGCCTGTCCCCAGGACCTCCAGTGTGTCTCAGAAGCTAAGGCATTGAGGAGACAAAGCAAAGATCTTGGACTGGCGAGGTCTTTCTGGGCACCTCTGTCTGAGCTAGGGACCCACATACCTGTAGCAATGCAATGCCTATGAAGATACCAGCCACGATGGTTAAATTGTCCTGTAGCCACTTTTCAAACTGGGGCACACAGCCTTTCGTGTAGATTACAATCTGTTGGTCAACTTCCTTTACAAGGGAAGAGAACAGAGTGTCACAGATACAGCCCTGTGCATGTGCAGACGCTCCTCCAATCCCGGTATCCTGAGGGAGGGTTCCACTTACCGGTTTTTGCCTGGCATCATAGCCACACTGAGTGTTGATGACATCTTCCTGGGGGAGAAAGGAAAAGAAAACTGAAACTCGTTCTTGTTCAGCAGAAAGCCCATCCAAGAATGATGAACCGTATTAAACAGTATTATTAATATTATTTAACACACATTGTTATTAAGTGTCATGCCCTTATGAGAGCAGCTTCAAATGTATGTAATTAGGGCCCTTAGAAATGAAAGCCGAGACTCTAACGGGTCCATTGTGTGTGAGCGAGTGTGTGAACTGTGTGTACGCACGTGCACGCATGTGAACTAAGATTCAAAATACTGCCAACTTTAGGAAGCTTCAAGGGTTTGGGGAACTGAAAACACAGACAAAAATCAAGTTTAAAGGACAAACTGACATCCTTATGGTCTTTGGCAATTTCTACTTTTTAAAATGGCACTAGAGATCAGATCTAAGGTCTCATGCACGGCAAATATGTGCATGTGCCTTTTAATCTATAAAATTCTGTCATTTAAAGTTTTTTTTTTAAATAAAAAACCATTATGCTACTAATTACAAAGTAAAACATGTCCTGGCCTTGTGTTAAACAGGCAGTCTGACATATCTGGAATCTGGTTGGAAATAGTACAGGTCAGCATCTCTGGGAGTCAGAGTTCATGGCATAAGACAGACCTGCTGAAGGACCTGTTGCCTAGTGACTCCTGGAGACTCTTGGACAGTCGATGTAGTACCTGGAGAGAAAACAGGGAGCAGCTGGCCGGTACATGCCCAAGCTGCCTGAGCAGGTACCATGGATTCCAAGCTGGGCATCCTGCTGCCACTTCCGTCTCAGAGGAGGAAGACAAGCTGGCTAGAAAGGAGTCACAGGCAAGGTGGCACAGTTCTCAGCGATGCTCAGCCCAGGCTGATGTGCCCTCCACAGGGGGAGCCTGTGGGACTCGCCTGCACCCACTGTGCTCCACTATGGGCAAGGGCAGGCTTGTCCAGGAAGGGCAGTAACCACTCCGTTCTGGCTTTTCACTTATACTACAGACGGTTCATGTTTTCATTCTACGAACAATGCATACCGTGTGAAGTGGAGTAAACAGGAGTAGCTTGTGGGTGGGCTCTATGTTTTCTTTCTAAAACTACAAATGGCAGCCGCTACAGCCAACCTCACGCCACCCTCTGGGCCACGGTGGCTTTTCCAGCAGCCTTCCCTCCTTGTCTCAAGCCCTCCGTTACTCCTGAGTCCCTTCCAAGAAACCAGATGAGAAGAAAAGAAAACCCAAGCTACTATAGATAGATGGCTTACCCACGAGCCCCACATTATTAGGAGTGACAAGTGACATGGTCACCCAGCTCTGTCCCCTGTTAGCACTGTTATTTGGGAAAAGTCACTTGTACTCCATAGGTCTTCGTGGGTTTTATTTTCCTCCCCAGAAAGGGACCTCCCTTTCTGAGCCCCCCCCCCCAAGAGTCAACATACAACAAGGCTCAGAACAGGAGACAACACGCACTTGCTAAATTAATCCCAGCCATCCTGTCCTGATTGGGAACACCAGAGCGCAGCATCTTCCTCTAGGGCCTACAGTCAGGCATGAGCTTGTGAGAAGAGATTTTTTTATTTTATTTTTTTATTAATTATTTATCTATTTATCTATTTATCTATCTATTTATTTATTTATTTATTTATTTATTTGGTTTTTCGAGACAGGGTTTCTCTGTGTAGCCCTGGCTGTCCTGGAACTCACTCTATAGACCAGGCTGGCCTTGAACTCAGAAATCCACCTGCCTCTGCCTCCCAAGTGCTGGGATTAAAGGCGTGCACCACCACTGCCCGGCTGTGAGAAGAGATTTTTGAGACAGAATCCACTCTGTCACCACACCCAGGCCGAGTGAGGGGCACACAGCAGCCAGCAGTGAGCTGTCGCTCTTACCGCAGGGTCTTTAGTGCAGCAGGAGAATGGCACACCGCATCGCTCTCGGCTTGCATTGGAATCTGTGCAATTGAAGTAAATATTTAGGTTCCAATCATCAGCTCCAAAAGCCCCACAGCACTGCCACTAGAGCAAACAGGAGAGAGTTAGAAAGACCATCTCAGGTGGAGGCGACCAGCTACCTGTACCCCAACCACAAGACACCCATACCCTGTCAGGTCCAGTACCTCAAAATTTATTCTTAAGTTAATATTGACCTAAATGGGCCCTGTAAAGCCTTCCAAAGTAAGGTAGGCTGAAGGTTCCTATAGATGGCTTGGCATGGGACATTAAGTGGGGAAAGGAAGGACATTGTACATCAGGGCTCAAGATAAATTTGGCTAGGTCAAGTTCTTGGATAAACCAGAACATTCTGGAAGGAAAAATAAGACACTAGCAACAATGGTAACATATAATGAGACACCTTTGGTTGTGCTAAGTTTTGATCTTATGTTAATGGTTCTTAAACAGTGTCACTCAGTGTAAGTGGCATCTGATAAACAGTAGACACTTTGATCAGTTCTGATCTATGTGGGTAACACGATAGAATAGTAGCCACTTCACAGGACAGTGAACGTCAGGGCTGATGTCCAGTGGTACAGCAAACACGGCTGAGGCAGACCCACCTCTCTATAATCCTAGAGGCTTAACTTTTCATTATATTTATCACTATGCTAAATTTTTAAAAAGAACGTATTTTTATGCTCAATTTAGTTCTTTTTTTAAAGAGTTATTTTATGTATGTGAGTACACTATTGCTCTCTTCAGACACACCAAAAGAGGGCCTCAGATCCCATTACAGAGGGTTATAAGCCACCATGTGGTTGCTGGGAATTGAACTCAGGACCTCTCAAAGAACAGTCAGTGCTCTTAACCACTAAGCCATTCCGCCAGTCCATAATTCAGTTCAATTCAAATCTTAAACAGAGGACTGATTATGGCCTCCTCCTGTACTGGATTATTTTGGCTTCTTAAGTTAAACAAAACCAACCCTTGGCCATTTTAAGGCTTTCAGGACCAACAGCTACATCAAAATATTTTTAACACCAGAAGAGCAGAATTACATGAAAGAGTAGTGTTGCTAAGTAGAACACTTAGGAACAGGTGTGAACACAGGTTCTGCCGGCTCAGCTGCTCCTCTGGGCTTGGGCTGGACACCACAGGCTTCCCGTAAAGTCTCATCAGCTCTGTCATGCCAACTAGTCGGGAAGAATACCCAGGAAGCAGAGCCCTTGCATCCATTATGACTTAACAGCACAGGGAAATTGCCTGAGCAGGTGACACTGGGCTCAATTTCACACCTGAGGATGCTTGCTCTAGACAGCAGCCACTGAGTGAAACTAAGTCCTCAGTCCAGTGCTGGGCACCTGGAGAAGAATGACCTTCCTCCACATCTACTCAATGCTGACACAGTGTGGCCTTCTTGACTCAAAGTAAATGTGATCCCAGCACAACTCAGAGCTAGACCTTGGTCCACTAAGCCTCTGTGTGGTTTCCAATCTTACTCTAAATATGAATGCCATGGACACCACGGGCCAAAGTCTTTTGGCTTACTCATTTTTTTCCAGTGCAGATGAGTAAGAACCTGCTAATCTGTAGGCCGATAACATCTTGGGCCTAAGATGAGACTGTGTGTATCACTGACTGTCCCAGTATCCATATGGACTAGACAGTAGCTCAGTTTTATTCTTGTTTGACTCTTGGGAAAAGAGTTCAAGTTTCTGTTAGTCCACGGTCAATGAGACAGTGTGTCTCTTGGCTCCTTGTGCCTTTTGAGTGACATGACATCTGCCTGCTTACAGTACCGGACCAGTCAGTCACAGAGTCACGTTCAGACACCTGTACTTGTTAGAAACCAGCAGGCCTTACAAGTCTCTAAACTTTTGGTTTGGACTACACACCTGTGGTATCTGGATGGGCACATCTGAGGAATGTTACAAACAAATACCCTGCTAATTATATTATCGTGAGCTACAGGGGAAGGAGCAAGGAAAACTCATATTTAATCAAATAAAACTCTCAACATCTATAAAAGCAATTTTCTTCAAAGGCTTTCAAGGGGATGGTGCAGGGATCGCCTTGTGGCTTAAGAGTTGTATCTTCCTCTAATTTAATACAAGTTGGAACAAGTGAAATCAGAATGTTTCTCTCTGAGATACAAACACGAGCCGTGGAGCAAGGAACAGGAAACGAACAAGCAAACAGCTAGAAATTAGGCAGAAAAGTCAGCTGGACGTTTCCAGCTGGCAAAGGCACACCAGGCATTATGGGAGAAGACATTTCCGCTTGGAACTTACGTATTCCTGGGTGAAGTCTATGAGGTTCTGCAGATCAATGTCATCTCTGTAGGCTCTGATGTTGTTGTTAATAAAGAAATACAGCTGGTCTTTGATCCAGTCTTTGAAAACAAATGCCAACACCCCAGCAGTGAGTTCCAGGAAGAAAATAATCCCCAGGAACACAGAAAACTGAGACAAAAGAAACACACAACAGGGAACGGGTTACAAGGCCTTAGATCACAGGGAGCAGCTAGCGGCTTCTCTCTGACAGGGAATGTAATTACATTCAGTTGCTACACATCTCCAAACTGGGGGCCTTCTGATTCTTAAGGTTTGTTAATGGAATATTACACTCCAAGAAAGGGCTTCTAAAAATTAAAGATCACTTCATAATCACATTTTAGAGTCTCTGGTGTTCCATTTGATAATTAACCAACAAAGCCCAAATCAAACATTGAGTAATAGGAATTTCTCATTAGATCCACATTAAGGCCTAATGAATTGCTCGTGATTAATGTACTGCCAGACACGTGAACAATGTTCTGTCTGACCTCCAGGAAGCCTCTTTCCTAACTTGAAAGGTAGATTATCTCATGTTTTATAATCACCTGTCCCTTACGCCCATGGCTTGATTCCACGCACACTACATTATCCTGTTGGATTCGCTGTTTTAACGTCTCCCCGCACCTCCCATGTCCTGTGAAATAGATCTGCTCATCTTAAAGAGGCCAGCGGAGGAAGTAGGAGGGGGATGTGACTGAGACAAGAAAACAGTTTCCAATCATGGAAATGAAACCGTGGGCTCTCTCTTTCCTCCTGCCTGGGAAACACCAACAGCAGGAAACACTTTAAATAACACCACAGTGCAATCAAAAGGGACTTCTGGCTAAGGCAGATAACAAGGTACACAGCCAGAGAGCATGAGGCCCTGGGGTAAACTGCTCAGAACCCTGGGGAAATTTCCCATCCACCCAGTTACTTCAAAGATGCTCATTTCAGTCATCCTGACTGCCGGCTCTGCCCACGGCCATTTCCACACCTCCTTCCTCCCACATCTTTACCCTCTGCAAACCGTTTTGTGAACCTGAGGTGCAGAAATGGGGGGCCATGGTGGGTGGTTAGTGGGGTGTGGCCATTCACACAGCATGGAGTGACAGGTGCATCTTTGTGGAGGAGTGAGGGGAGAGAGCCAGAAGGACCAAACCAGTGCCTGACAAAGTCTAGGATGCTGATGCTTAGGTACAAACTCCACTCCTAAGCCCTCAGCTCAGCCTTCCAAGCTCCCCCCACCCCAGGGAGGGGGTCCTGCTTATCTGGCCTCAATGAGGACACAAAATGTAAAGTTCTTATTTACTGGCAGCACCAATAATCTGTACCTGGAAATAAAATGTTAAGTTCTTAATTTCAAGTGGTACCGACAATTTCAAATTAAGTTTTTTCTTAGAAAAGAAATCAGAAGATTAGCATTTGTGCTCCTGCAGCCCCTCTTACCTGTACTGGGTACCACCCCGAACATGGACACATACAGTCCTCACACCACAGAAAGAATAGAACCTGAGCTGGCATGCATGTACGTAAAACAGCTGGGCACTCACACAAAGACTGTAGATTTCTGCTCTCACCTCCACACAGGATAGAGACGTTCACTTTCCAGTTGCCCTGGGAAATTCTCTCAAGTTACATGATAATACATATCAAATATTGAGTCCAAACTCAATATCAAACATTTGGCAGAGGCCTACCTACACGCCCGGCTCTGTGAGCTAACTCCTCCATTTCCAAAGGTACAGAAAGTCACCCGAAGCTTTGTTTGATGGTATCGGTCAGTTAGGAAATGCCACTTCTATTTCACTGTCCTGCCGCTTGGATTTTCCCCAGAAATTCTCCTAGTCTTAGGACAATCTGATCTTTGAGGCTGTTTGGAGGCATGGTGACATTGTTTCCCACTTACCTCACAGCCCCTGCTCAAGGAGACTCCTAGGCCAGTTTCTATTGTTAGTTCTAAATAAAGAAAGGCCATTTAAATAGTCTCCAAGACAGAAGGCTAAGAACATGATTCTTTACAAATCTAATATGTGACTTTAGGAAGGGGATTACTATGATAAGTAAAATCATGTTCATGGAAGCCATATTAAAGGGACCTCGTATTTGGAAGCATGGAGGTTTCAAACTGTTAGGCTGTGCAACAGATAATGGGTCTCAGCAAAGCTGAGTGAAACCAGGTCCCCACTTTGAGATGCGTCGTAAGACTGGTAGGTCATGATCAAGGTCAAAGATCCTTTGGAGGGGCTCCGTTCGTCAGTCTTTGACTCAGTGATAAGAGGGGAGGAGAGAGGGGAGAGACCCAACAAGCTTGTGTAGAAAGGGATCAATCTGAAAGGTAAGGCAGCTCTAAGCATGGAAAACTAGTCACTCCCACCATGCACAGGGAAAAGATGCTAGCTCGTCATTAGACTATATCGGAGAGCGATGACCCCCAGGTCTTCCACATAGGTGTGAACCACAGGAAAAGATCAGGATTGCAGCCTCCAAGGCTTCCAGGGAGCCAGAGCTGCACCAATTCAAAATGGGTTACCCTAGAGTGGGCATGGATGTCTCTCCTTAGAGATGTTCATGAAAAGATGCCAGAGAACATTCTAGAAGACACGGTAGGGTCAGAGAATCACACACCGTGTGCTGCTCAGACTAGTTCTAGGACAGGCTCCAGTAAGAGGCACAGCAAACAAAGTAGTCCTCCCTCATCATGGGATCCTCTGATCCTTCCTCTGTTCTTGGAGAGGAGAGTGAACGCTTTTTCTACAGAAATCACTAGAATGATAACCTCCGCACACAATGAGGCCAAACTCAATCCATACCAAGTATCTGGCAGAAACTGGCAGGCTCTGGGCTGGCCCTGTGAGCTAAGTCCTCACTGTCCAAAGGTATAGACAGCAACCTGAAGTTACAATAGATGACACCAGCCAACGAGGAAGGCGTATTTGTATTTCACATTGAGCATTCTTCTGATTTCAGATACAGATTCGTAGCCCACGCCACTGTTCTGTTGGAAAGGAGCCCCAAAGGGAAGGCTTTTGTTGCTCATTCTCTCCTGTACCTGGAATACTCCACACCTCCTGCTAAAGTCCCCCCTCTACAGATACAGCTAGCCAAACAAAGGAGGACTGTCACCTTTACTGTATCACCATGTTCATTCAAATTTGCACAGGCTGGACAGGCTATGGAAGCCGGGCCAGTGCCTAGTTTCCATAGACTATTACCCATACAGATTTCTACTTACAATATTCACTACCAACACGTGCATGTACAACATTTCCCCGCAACCCTGCACACACATACATCTCGTTTGCTCTTTGAAATAAAAGTGGCCCTGGCTGTAATCTTTGCCCAGGCCTTTGGTACGCTTACGATCCCGCCTGCAGGTAAGACTGTCATCTTGCTGTAAAAGAAGAGTCTGGATCTCAAGCTGAGAGCCGAGTATGCAATACTTACAAACTTGAGAAGGAAGGTGTTTTCCCGAAGTGCTCCGATGCACCCTGCGAACCCCAGAATGAACATCACTCCCCCCACCACGAGGAAAAGCCACACTGGGTCAAAGCCACCGAGGTCGGTGATGGACGAGATGTTGGAGAGGACACCCTGGAGATGAAAAAGATAGGTGAGGACTCAGGACAAAAGGCCAAGCTGTTAGCAGTGCCTTCCCCTCCCACAGGACTCCTTCAGCAGTCATCTGTAATCTGGGATGACTGTAGTCAGAGACCAGGAAAGTGACGAGGAAGGGGAAAAGGAACAGGAAGGGAACAGGAAAAGAGGAAGTACAAAGGGAAAGACTGAAGGACAGGGAGGGATGGAGGGAGGGATGGAGGGAAGGAAGGAGGGAGGCAGGAAAAGGAGGGAGGGAAGGATGGAGGGAAGGAAGGAGAGAGGGATGGAGGGAAGGAGGGAGAGAGGGAGAGAAGGAGGGAAGGAAGGAGGGAGGGAGAGAAGAAGGGAAAAAAGGAGGCAGAAAAGGAGGGAAATGGATTTCTTTGCAGGATCAACTGTGCTTATATTTTTGGTAAAATGATAAATAGACAACCAACAATAATAAAAAGCACTGGCATCAGGCTCTGGATGGAGAAAATACACACGATATCTTTGCTTCAGTGCCCTCAAATACATACTGTTTTGAGTAAAAAGTAGATGAAACAAACATACTGCCTTGGGCAGAAAGAAGTCATTTTAAGTCCCCCAGGGCCAATGGCAAGCCCTTGGCGTGTCTCCAGAAATATGAGGTTAGGGGGAGCTAGGAGCTTGAGAATGAACTTTGCAAGCTTGGCTGAAATTTCTCACAGACCTCTCAAGGTAAAGCACTCCCCCAGACTCCACCCTTGAGCCTCACAGGCAGCCCCATCAAGTTTAGGCCCCAAAGATCTACCCGTGCTCCACTCATGTGCTCCGTGATGGAGGCATTTGTTACACTTCAGAGGCTGAGATGAAAATAAACACAAGTCATCCCTTACTTCCAATTCCTTTATTCTTCTACTACATAAGGAACCCAAAGTGATTTCATTCCTCCACAAGCAATATCCACTTAAAAGAACTCCTTTCTGAAGTGTGAGAACGCATCAAAGCCTGCCAGAAATTATGATACTGTTTCTCTAAAATGTCATGTGCATTCTTGGATTTGGTCTATGGAGACCAGTGACAGTGTTTTGGGAATTGAGAAGCTGAAACACCCAGAATCATCAATATTTGATTTTCCTATTAAATTTTTTGAAACCTCAAATCAAATCAGTGCATTGAAGTATGTTTTGTCATCCAATCTAAAAAAGACAGTGACTATCTTTTTACACAGCACTGCCACCAACCTAGAGCAGAGCTGACGCATCTGATTTTGGATGATGGAAAATCTAAGTTGGTGCAGGTTTGGTGACAGGCTGAAGGGCATGGGTTATTTTAGAACTGGAGCAGATGTCGATCTCAGCACTCCCTGATCAAGCAGGCCAGGCAGTTGCCTCCATGTGCTTCCCAGGCAGTGCCAATCAAACTGGAGTGTAGGAGTTTTAACTTTCAATCCATTTGAAAGTTGTTGAAACATTTGGGGAACAGCACTTCAGGGCTTTTGAGTTGTTTCTTTTTAGGAGTGTCAACTTAAGGACAACAAAATGTATTTAAAGAAAAGCTACAACACTAAACTATAATGTTTTAACTTAGTACGGATGATGGAGGGCTTAAATAAAGTCAGAGAAGAAGGCTGGACAGTCTCAAAGCAGGGAGAAGGAGAGTGTGTGTCCTAGGATGTGGCATGAGACTGAACCTTGCAGGGGATGGCACAGACCCATGGCTAAAACTTGGACATTCACCCCAGGTGGGGAAAACTGGACACAAAACACAGAAACACCAAAACAAACCTTCACTTACACAAATGATTCAGAGAAAAAAATGTTGCCAGAGAAATCAAAGAGAATGTACCCGGTGGTTATCGAGGCCTAGCACTGGAAGAAGGGCAGCCTCTCAGCTTGCCACAGGTGTGAAGTCTTTCACACCTTGTTTTGTCAGTGGCCAAGCAGGCTTTGATGCAATTTGAAAAGTTCATTATTGGAGAAGTAGATTTGATTTGCTTGGCATGAAAGACAAAGAGGTGGAGGTGGAGGGGAGAGGGAAACATGTTTCTTTTTTCCTCACAATTTTTTAATTAAATATTTGAAATTGATGCATCGGAATTGCACGTGTTACTGTGGAGATACAATGTAGCATTTCAATCGGTGGCTACAGTGTGTGATGATCAGATTGAAGGAATTAGCATAATATCAACCTTGGCTATTTGTCATTCCTTTTCAGCAGTTTTAAACGTATTAAGCATTTACAGTGTCTGTGTGTGTGTGCATGTGTGGAGTGGTGCATGTGTGTGTGCGTGTGTGCACACATGCGTGTGCGTGTGTGAACACCAGAGGTCAACCTTAGGTGTTTGCTATTCTTCAAGTACCATCCTTTTGATTTATTTTTTAATTTTATTTATCTTTTTGAGACAGGGTTTCTCACTGGAGCTTGGGACTAGATGATTATTAGCCTGGCTTGTCTGGGTCAAAAGCCCCAGGGTTCTGTGTGTCTCCACCTCCCCAGCCCTGGAGTACAGAAGCCACAGGCAACCTCTTACATGAGTGCCGAGGATGGAATGCCGAGGTCCACGCTTGCCCACTAACCATCATACTCACCGAGCTATCTTCCCAGTCCCACTAGGTTTTTAAATTGTAGCTGCTCACGTAAGCAAGTATAACTGTATAATGTACTTTAAACTAGAATTCCACCTCCAACTCCCAGTCCTGTTAACTGCCTCTCCCTGGTTCTCTCCCATCCCTCTAGTCCTCTCAGTTTCCCTAGACACTTTGACCTTCACTCGCACGTCATCTGTACACACATGATTTTATGTATATATAATGTCTAATACCCATAATTGAGAGAAAACATTGGAATTTGTCATTCCGAGGCTAAACTCGTTTGCCTAACTGGATGATCTCCATCATTCATTTCCTGCAAATGACAGTTTCGTTATTCTTCATGGATGAAAGCAATCCATTGTGTGTACGCCCTACGTTTTTTTTTTTTTTTATCCATTTCTGTATTGGTGAACTTGGCTCCATGCCTTAGTTATGGAGAACAGTGCTGTAGCAAACACTGCCTTGCAAGTGTCCCTGTCCTGTGTGGATTGGACAGGTAGCCAGCTAAGGCACATGGTGGTCTCATATTTTTGTCTTCCTCGGACACTCCACACTGAGTCTCAGTGACCTGATTAGTTCCTATCCCAGCAGCACTGCATATGGATTTTTTTGTTCCCATACAAATCACTGGCTAGTCTGATAGGATCTCAATCTAGCTTTTATTTACATTTCTATGATGGCCAGTTGAACAACTTTTTCATGTTTACTGGCCACTCATATTTCCTCTTTTGATTAACTGTCCACTAGCCCATTTATGGTTTGGTTCATTTTTCATTTTCTATTTCTTTTTCTTTGTATATTCTAGAGCTTAGTCCTCTGTTGGACGGCTAAGATTCTCTCCCATTTTGCTGGGTCTTCCCTCTCCTGTTCCCTTGGCTGTCCAGATGTTTGGCCATTTCATGAAATCTCATCTGCCAACTGCTCTCTGAGTCCTTACTGTTTCCTGAGCGTGGTGGATGTTGGTATATATTTTAAGTTTTTTTTTTTACTTTACATGTGTGCATATGCATACCAGTGGGCAGACAAGACCAGAAGCGGAGTCAGAGCCCAGGAGCTGGAGTTACGAGTGTGCTGCCAGGTGTGGGTGCTGGTCGTTTGGAAGAACAGCAAGCAGTCTCAACCACTAAACTGCCCCTCCCACCCCATGACAATGTCTGGAAATGTTTTTCTTCCCATTGGTTTCCAAGTTTTGGGGGCTTATGCTAAGGTCTCGGATCCATTTGGAATAGATTTTTTGTGCACAGCAAGAGATCTAGCTTCGATCTTCCACCATTTGTTAAAAAGACTCTTTTCTCTGTTGTATATAGTACTAAAATCTTGTCAAAAATTCCGGCAGCTGTAGCTGCATGCCTTCACACCCAGCTCCTCTATTCTGTTCAACTTATTGAGGTGTCTAGTTCTGTGCACTACCATGCTGTTTTGTTACTACGATTCTGTCGTCCCTGAAATAGGCTATGAATCAACTTGAAATTGTTCTTTTTTTCTGAAGATTCTATTGTCTATCTGGGACCTTTTGTGCTTCCAGATGACTTTAAAATTTTTCTTCTATTTCTGTGAAAAAACAGCATTGGGATTTTGACAGGTATGAACTGAATTTTGGCAATTGCCTCTGGTGGCGTATTCACAATATTAACGTTTCCAATACGTGAGCATGGGAGGCCTCTCCACCTTCCTTCAGTGTGTTAAAGTTCTCATGGCAGAGGTCTTTTACCACCTTGGTTAAGTTGATCCTTGGTACTTGTTTGGATGATGTTTCCCTGTCTACCCTTTCAGGACGTTTGCCGTGGTATACAGGGAGGCCACCCATGTTGTATGTAAATTTTATATCCTGTTACTTTGATGGAAGTGACCGTCAGCTCTTTTTCGGAGCCTCTAGTGTGTAGATTAGATCAGCTGCAAATAAGGAAACCGATTTCCTGTTTGTATTTCCCTATGTTATCTTATTGTTCTAGCTAAGACTTCAAGGACTATATTTAACAGAGTGAGAAGTGTGTGTGTGTGTGTGTGTGTGTGTGTGTGTGTTGGGGAGGCGGGGATGGAGTCCGAAAAAGTGCTCACTCTGCAAGCAGAAGGATCTGGAGTGCTCTAGCATGCACATAAAAGCCAGGTGTAGTGGTTTGTGACTCTAATTCCAAAATGGGAGTGGGGGTGGTGGGGACGAGTAGATCCTGGGACTTGGTGGCCAGACTGACTGCAAAGATAAGCGGCTAGTTTAGTCAGATACCCTCTCTTGAAAACTAAGGGAAAATAGAGAAAGGCAACTTGAAGCTCTGTTCTCTGCATATGCACACTACACGCGTGTATGCACACTCCCAAACCACAGGGTGGAGAAGGCAGACGCCCCTGTCTTGTTCCTGATTTCAGTGGCAATAATTCAGGTTTTCTCCATTTAGTATAATGCTACCTATAGGTTTATACTTTATAAATTCCTTCATTGTTGAGCTACATTTCTTCTATTGAGTTCCTTAAAGACTTTATTTGGATTTATTTTCATTATTTTAAGTCACACGTATGTGTGTATGTGTGTACAAGTGCATGCAGGTGCCCACAGAGGCCAGTCATGTCAGATTCCCCCCAAACTGCAGTTAGGGGCAGCAAGCTGGATATGGGTATTAGGAACGGACCTGTCTTTCTGTAAGAGCTGTACATGCTCTAAATTGTTGAGCCATCTTTCCAGACTCCTCGACAGCTTTTATCATGAAGAGATGGGAGACTCTATCAATTTGTATCTACGGTGATGATCATGTGATTTCTACCCTTGAGGCCATTCCTGTGATGATCACATTTATTGATTTATGTATGGTGAGCCATCTTGGCATCTCTCAAATGAAGCCATTGATTATGGTGGATAATGATCTTTGTGATGTGTTCTTAAGTCTGGTTTGCAAGTACTTCATTGAGAATGTTAACTGTTCATTAGGGAGATTAATCTACAGTCTTTCCCTTTCTTTCTCCCTCCCTCCCTCCCTCCCTCCCTCCCTTCCTTCTTTGCTTCCTTCCCTAGTTTCTGAATCTTTATGAGGTTTTGGTACCCCAGTAATGGGACTTCATGAAATGCCAGTATTCCCTCCTCCTCTGTGTTACAGAATGATTTGGAATAGTGTTCTTATTTAAAGGTTTGGTAGAATAGGAATGAACTCATCTAGACCTGGCCTTTATTCCTCTATTTTAGTTCAGTTATTTATTATTGTTGTTGTTGTCATTGTTGTTCGAATATTTAAAAAAAATAGATCTAAGTTATTTATCTAAACTTAGTTTAGTTTTGGAAGGTCATATGAGTCTAGAAATTCGTTTCTAAAAGTTTTGGGGCTAGGTCCTACTGATTTTCTGGCTTTCATTGGTGTCTGTTACAACGCCTCCTTTTTTATCTCTAATTTTATTAATTTGCATCGACTTCCTTTTGGTTAGTTTGGCTAAGAGCTTGTGAATCTTGTTTATTTTTCCAAAGATCTGTTTCACTAATTCTTTGTACTTCTAGTGTTCCATTGCATTGGTTTTATGTTTGGCTTATTCTTGGTTTGCCAAGGCCCTCGCATGCATCATTAGCTGGTTTCTTCTTTTAAATAATTTTTAAACGTTTTTGATGTGTATGGGTGTTCTGTTTGAACGTTTGTCTCTGCTCCACATTCATGCCACGGAGGCCAGAGGAGGGTATCAGGTCCCCCACCCCCAGATATTTTTTTTAAAAAGTATGCCATGAATGAACTCTGTTAATGTATGATAGGAAGGATTCTCAAATGGGTGGGGAGTTCTTAATGGCCTACAGGCTCTTTCCAACTTAGGATTCTTCTAGGATTTCATTAATTTTTTTTTTTAAAAATGGGCTTTTTTTTATCTGTGACTCATATTCACGTGTGAGCAAAGCTCAGACCGTTCTCAAACACTTCCTCGATCCATGGGCGAACATAAAAACTGAGTAGATAACACGACAACTATCTAGTTGGCTCTGCCAAAGCCAACAAACATGCTACAAATGAAATACTAAGATAAAATTCTTCCCTGAATGGAAAAAAATAATAGCGATCCCAACTAGCGAGCTAGCAGATTCCTCACTGCTTCTCTGTCCTCTCC
The DNA here is from genome assembly GCF_004785775.1 of Grammomys surdaster. Taxonomy (NCBI): domain Eukaryota; kingdom Metazoa; phylum Chordata; class Mammalia; order Rodentia; family Muridae; genus Grammomys; species Grammomys surdaster. The sequence goes on from NW_021621323.1 coordinate 3,342,314, forward strand.
GCCTTTACTTTGAGGAAAACTTGGCTTCTCAGAGCAGCTCATTTGAATACTCTCCCTAGCCTGCAGGGACACTTTTAATTGAGGGGTTTTCAACCGTTTCCATGGAAACAATGATAATTTGAGGGCCTAGTTTCCTCATCTAATTCTAAATTCCAGGAAAAGACAGTGCTGGAGACAGGTACCACCGAGTGCTAGGGGCTCTGGGCAGCACAGGGAGGACCCCTGAGGACTTTACTTTTGATGGGTTTGGAACACACCCAAGTTGTTATCAGTCGTAAATTAATTCAGACTTCTTTTTTCCCAGAGTGGAAAAAAAACTTATACCATAGGAACAGGTGACCTTACATACACTGCCATTGTGGTGACACACGCCTATAGTCCCAGCATTCAGGGTGAAAGCAAGGGATCTCGAGTTGGGCTAGAGACTCTGAAACTAGCTTGGGGTGGGGGTGGGGGAGACAGAAGCAGAAGGGCAGAGACAGAGAGAGAGACAGAGAGGCAGAGACAAGAGACAGAGAGACAGACACGGGGTGGGGGAAGTTGTTCCCAGAATATAAACAGCAAATAAAAATTATATTAACTAATGTTGGATGTTTTTAAAGTGTGTGTGTGTGTGTGTGTGTGTGTGTGTGTGTGTGTGTGTGTGTTGGAATGTACACATCCATATAGTAGTCATTATCCCACATCAGCACTTTCCAAGGAATGAGGTTAGAATCCTTGATGTGGCGGCGGCAAAGCAGGCAGCTGCTCCAACCTGTGCCGTGTTCAACCCCAGCTTCAGAGAACTGGTCTAATTCTGATTACACAGGACTTCAAAACAAACCGCATATGCTGAGAACCAAGGCACCATTTTTCTGGTGTCATAAGCATGAGGCTCTCTCGCCGGACTTTTAATTCTGAGGAGACGAATACGACAAATTAGGAAGAAGTGCTAGTCCGTGCCTGCTGAAGAACAACGGCAATGCAAGCTGAAAGAACTCATTGCCGAGGTCACAGGTAAGTTAGCCAAGTGTACAGTAGGTGCTTAGATCTGCAGTAAATCCTGAGGAGCCTGTGAGGAGAAAACGGCAGTCACCTGGTTTCCAGAAACCTGTGGAGCCCATCCTCTTCTGCAGGCACTCCTCTTCTTCATCCTCTTCATCCAGGTCAGTGTTACCCCCACAGCTCCTCAAGAGCCCCTCTCAGCCCCAGAGAGCAGGGAAGCCTCATGTCCCACCCCTGGGATGCAGACATGTATGACAGACACTTCCCTCTGAGGACCACAGCCATGAAAGCGCACACACAGATTGGTATTCCAGCAGCTCAGACAAAAGTCTGTGCCATGGCGCTGAAGAGAACATTCTAGAGACGCCCTCTTGCATATACTACTAAATTTGCCATTTCCCTGTGAGCTCAGATACAACATGTAGGGTAGACCAGACAAGCAATGGCTAGATTACAGAGTCTTCTTTTAGGGCTGGAATGAAGCTCAGCTGACAGAGTCCTTGCCTAGCACGTATGACGCCCTGGGTTGGATCTGCAGCCCCTCACAAATGGTCAAGGCAGTACACACACCTGTCATTCTAGCACTTGGGAGATGAAGGTGGGAGGCTCAGAGTTTAAGGTCATCCTCAGCTACAGACTGAATTCAAGGCCAGCCTGGGCTACTTGAGACCTTGTCTCAAGAATAATACAAAATTATTTGCTTTTAAACTAAGGTATTAAAAACATAAAATTTGTGCGCACTTATGGGATACCCATGGAACATGTCCACAAATAGACACACTGTAGTGTTTAATTCACGGTAAACACTTATTGCAAACGTTTCTTTACGGTCAGAACAATGGAATCCCTATGTGGAGCTCTCTGCACTCCATGGTGTGTTCTCTATCGTCACTGTGCTATGCACGGGCACACCAGAACTTCTAACTCACGCCTAGGACTCATGGGCCAGTCCTTCCCTGTCACAGCCCTCCCAACTCCCCTAATGACCGCTGCCATTCCAATCTCAGCTTCTCTAAGTCAACTTTTTATATTTCTACAAATCAATGTTTTACATCTCAAGTGAGTGAGGTCATGTAGGTTTTTTCCTTTATGGATTATTTCACTGACAAAATAATTCTCCCAATTCCATCCATGCTATCACAAACCATAGGACTCAGTAACCTTTATGGTTGAACAGTAATTCACTGTGCATGTATCACATTTTCTGTAACCACACTCCAGTTGATAGGCACATAGGTTGTTCTTTTTTTTAACCTAATCTGGATGTGCTGAAATGAATGTGGGCTTCTTTTCAACGTGCTGACTTCACTTTCTGGGAATTTATACCAGAAGCAGAATCGCTGGGGTACATCAGTGTGTGTGTACAGTATATGTATGCATGTGTGTGTGCCAGCCTGCTACGGGGAGTAAGTAGAAGCCAGGCACTGACACTAGGCTTTGTTCTTCAACTGGTTCTCCATCATTTTTGTTTTTGAGACAGACTCCTTCTCGGAACCTGGAATTTGCTCTTTGGGCTCTACTGTCTAGCGAGACTCTGGAATCTTGTCTCTGACCTCCCAGTGCTAGAGTTGTAAGTGTGTGCCATCTTGTCCTGATTTTACATGGCTGCTGGGATCTGGATTCAGGTCCTTTCATGTGCACAGTGACCACTTTGCCCTCTGAGCCACCTCCCCAGACATGACAGTTCTGTTTTTAATTCTTCATTTGAGACAATCTCAGTATGTAGCTCAGATTAGCCTCAAAGTCAATGTACAATCCAGGCAGGGCTTGAATTCAGTGTGATCCTCATGCCATAGCCTCTTAGGTGTTCAGATTACCTGCATATGCCATTTCACATGGCTCCAACCTTTTTTTTTTTTTGAGGGACCCCCTACTCCTTTCTCCATAATGGCTGTTTTAATTTGTATTTCTACCAACATTGTGCAAGGATTCCCTCTCCACATCCTCATTAGCGCTTGTTAACTTTCATCTGACAAAACTGCTTTGACTCTGTGTCTCTGCTTACTGCCTGTATGATCCCGGGCAAGCTGCCTCACCTGCCTAAGCCTCCACTTTCACATCTGTGAGATTACACCATATGCCACAAGGTTATTATGAGAAGGAGGTAAATCAAGTAGATGCAACACTCTGCCAAGTACCTGGCACAGAAAAGAACCCAGCGAAATCTTAGCTCTATCATCCACGCCGCTCTTACGCTACAACAAGGGGAAGCCACTGCGTCCACGGGAGCATCTGAGAGAAATGTCAGCTCGACACAAGCTAGAGACATCAGAGATGAAGGAGCCCAGCTGACCAGCTGAGGAAATGTCTCCAGGAGATCCAGCTGTAAAGCATTTTCTCCCTTAGTAATCAATAGGGGAGGTGCCATCCCTGGGCTAGCAGCCCTGGGTTCTGTAAGAAAGCAGGTTGAGCAAGCCATGGCAAGGAAGCAGGAAGTCTGTAAGCAGTGCACCTCCATGGCCTCTCCATCAGCTCCTGCTTCCAAGATTCTGCTTCAGTTCCTGTCCTGACTTCCTTTGGTGATAAGTAGCAATGTGGAAGTGTAAGCTGAATAAAACCTTTCCTGGCCAATTTGCTTTTTGTTCATGGTGTTTTGTCTAAGAAACCCTAAGACAAATTCTAACACGCACACTCACACACGCTACCGGAGAGGAATCTCTTGATCCCAGTACTTGCCCTGCCTGATGCCTAAGGAAATCTGAGGCCAAGCTCTTGATTTCGCGCAGTGAGTGAGACACCAGTATCTGGAGCTCGCTAACTGGATGTTTGCGGGACAGGGTAGGGGGTGAAAATAATAGAAGCGGTACAGAGGAAGGCAGAGGGGAGAACCAGAAGGGAGCAAAAGGAGGTCTAGGTAAAAGCCCCTATGGATACCCTGAGGTGGCACAGCCGGAGGGAGAGCACGGAGAAGTCACCGTGTCAGGGGACCCTGTACAAGCAGCAGCTGGATACTTCTGCAGCCAGGGAGCTGACTGTACATGGTTGTTGGAATCAGAACTCCGCGATGACCTTCTTTCGGTTGCTCAAGTCCAGTCTATCCCCATGAGCTCCGGCTGGTCGATGGCTTGATGACCATAGTATGTCTCAGTAAGAGTGTGGAAAGATCTGCCAACCTTCGTCCCCACTGCCTCACCGGCACCTCGTTTGCCCAGCCATTCTCTTCGACTAAAGCAGCTTCTCCCTTATGGTTCCGCAAGAAAGAAGTCTGTTCTGGGGAACAATTTCTTCTTCAAAGAAGTTGCTTTGCAAGCGCCAGAATCAAAAAAGGCAAACAAAGAAGCGGTGCGTTCCAAGCCAATCCACTTCAGGAGTGTCTGTGGTTTTCCTCAGCGCCAGCACAGAGCAGCCTCTGTGTGCCACCTGGCAGGCTGCAGTTTCTTCTGTCAACCCACACAAGGAAGAACTGCAAAAAATAGCAGGAATGCACCCCAGGGTCTGGGGCTCTCCTGCCTTTGCATACACAAGCACATTGCTTCCAATGGCTGGACAAGAAACAGAGAGGCAGGCATGAGAAATGTGTACAAACCCAGACAGATGAATTCTGCTGAGATATTTATGACACTGGGTCCTGACTCACCTACTCGCCACACACCAGGCCTTATCATGATGGTGGGTGAGCCTGAAAACTTCCCTAGGATGGGAGAGAAAGAGACATTTCCATGCTGACAGTGGCAGGTGTGACATTCCAAAGAACACGAAGCTACTCATAGAGGGGGCGGTCCTGGAGAACTGGAAATGTGGTTTTGAAGGATGTCCAGAGAAGGACCAGGCAGGGGCCTATGGAAACACATCGAAGGCACTCCAAGAATGTGCCATGGCAAAGCCACTTTGTAAAAACCCAGAGTGGGGAGAGGATGAGGAGTGCCAGGAGAGCTTGTCAGGAGATGTGATGGGGTAAGGGCAGGAGAGCTCACACCTAGTCAAAAAGCTTGCAAGCAGGTCAGCGAGCTGCTTCCATTTTACCTCGTCAAGAAAGTTCATCAGAGTGACTCAAGTAATCCTTTCTTGAACATTCAAAAAAAAAATTCTTCATGAGGTATCTTCGAAGAGATGAAGAGGGATACAACCATCTTTCAAGCTGACACAAAATCTTGCAGCCAAGCAGCTGCTGGGAGAGCAGCTGGGGCCAAGTTCCACAGGCTGGCATTGCTCACAGGTAGGGAAGGCACAGTGCCCGCCTATGCGAGTGAGCGACCACCCCTACAGATGCAGCTCTACACAGAAGTGTCCCCACATTCTAAGGTCCCCATGTTCCTTGTCAGATCCTTTCATGTATCTATTCAGAAGGCAGGAAATATACTTAGGAACATTCGAGTCTTAAACAGAATGTTACACAGAAATAGCAATAGAGGCTCTGTTTAGGATTGAATGTCTCTCCAGCCCATTAATATGTTGAAACATAATTACTACCGATTGTTGAAGATGATGTCTTGAAGGATATTAGGCTTAGAGATGGCTAGAATCCCCATGACCCGACAGGGGTCCATGAGAGAAGAGAAAGAGGCAAGAGCCCGCCCTCTCTCATCCTGCTGTGTGAAGATGCAGTGAGGATTCATCCATCGGCAGACCAGGTGACAGGCCTTCTCTTGGAATTGAACGGGCCAGCGCCTTGATCTAGACAGCCAGCCTTCAGAACTCTGAGAGACGAAGGGCTATCATTAGTCATTTAGTCCACAGTATATTATCTTGTCTTAGTCTGCAGCCTGAAGTTGAGATGCCAAGTACTCTGTCAGTTGTGGGCATTCAGAGTAAGATTCAGTGACAGCCCACGGCCTGTCTACAGGAAGAGGCTACTGGGCAGAGATCCAAGAGTGCTGCCATTGCTCGGAGATGGAAGGCCATGTCAGCAAGTGTGGAGACACAGAAACAACTTGGTCAACAGGGTCTCTGTGTGTGACAGATGACGAAAACAGAAGAGGGTGTTAGGGTGAGACTGGACCTGTCCTTCAGGCACTCAGGCAAGGAAAGCCCAGGCATTTCTGTAGTGAGAAGCCCTGTGCAGGCAGTGGCTAGGCAGGATGGAAGCAGCTGGTGGGCCTGTTGTGGAGAAGGCCCTGCCCTGAGAGCCACCCTGCTGAGCACTGAGTATGTCTGGCCCTGGGGAGGCCTGCATTACTTCACCCTCATGACAAACCTACCAGCTGAGTACTCCAGGTGGGGAAACAGGAAGTGAGAGAGGCCAACCTAGCAAATCACTGAAGAAGCCTCTGTTTCCTGTAGGGATTTGTATCTAGGTCACATGGCCTGAGCTGTAAGTTCTGTTCTCTTGGTATGCCCTACTGAATGACAAGTGTTGTCTGTCAAGTAGCAGAGGCTGCGTTAGAGAAGGCAGGGGACACTGGAAACCCAAAAGGCACATATAGGATCAAGGAAGGGCTTTTTCCTATTCTGGGAAGTGGAGTCCTCTCGTTCCATTAATAGCCGTAAAACTCTCCTTTGGAACAGTCAGGGAGGCAACCCCTCCCCTTGCCCTGCCGGGAACTAAGTAATGATGAGCAGAAAAGTGGACAAAGAGGTGAGGGAAAACACCAAATTCTCGCACAAAACAAGGTAGTCATATAGAGTCCCATTCTTAACAAGAGAAATAAGAGGCCATTTCCCAGAACTTACAAGCGTGCTATCTCAAAGACCGTGTCGCTCATATCAGATATCAGAAACAAACTAGGTGTAATTTACCCCCTTTTATGTAGTAAGAAGTGTGAAAATAGTCAGTTCCCTAGAGATCTTAGGGAACTACTGACTTCTGTTGCTCAATGACAGAGGCCATGGAATAGCCGGGGCTTAAAATAATGAAGCCGTTGTTCATCTCCTCACTGATGGCTCAAAGATCATATTTCTTATTACTGCTTTTAATACTGGGTCTTACTACATGGCCTAAGCTGACCTCAAATTTATAACTATCCTGTCCACACTACTCCGAAGTGCTGGAATTACAGGCATGCAGAACCATTCCCTGTGTGAACAATAGTTTTTTCTTTCTTGTTTCCCCATTCCCCACTTTTTCTTTCTTTGAGACAGGATCTCATGTGGCCTCAACTACATAGCCAAGAATGACCTTTAACTCATGGTCCTCCCAAATACACCTCTAGAGAGATGGGATTAAAAATATAGATCACCATATCTGGTTTATACCAGAGATGGACCCCAGGGCCTTGAGAACCTCTGGGAATCATCACACCAACCGAGCTACATCTCCAGCCCATAGAGAGCATTTCTTGAGCATCACACTAAAATGTGCCATTCAGGGTCAGGACCGAGGCCTTGGCAGATAAGAGCACAGACTGCTCGGCAGGAGACCCGGGTACAGTTCCCAGCACCCACATCAAGCAGTTCTAGGGCATCTGAGGCCCTCTTCTGGCCTCTGCAGACATCTGAGGTGGTCTCAGGACAGATGCACCCCAAAATTTAGAAGTCAAGGAGGTGAGGTGGAATTAGCAAAGCTGCAAGGAAAGAAAACAAGGAAAGCATGATCTAGAATCAGGTGAGCAGAATCGAGGAGTGAGGCACTGAGATCTATTGATGGGTTTCTGAGAGCCCCACGGATAGAAACCACACTCTGTGCATGAGAATGAGCTATGTGGAGGGACCCAGCAAGGGCTCAGTAAGAAAGCAGAAGGGTCAACCAAGCCCCTGAGCTGGCAAAGACATGGAGGGACAACAAAGTGGAGGATGCTGCTGATGACAGAGAGGATCAAGATAGTGGTCTGATGCGATAACAGACAGAGGGCACAACCCCCGTGTCTGACCCCAGAGTACACATCAACCAAACGGGTGTCGATCTCAAAGGAAATGCTAAGGGCATGACTTATGTCCTTGACCCACTCAGTGCTCTGATGGCCTTTATTAGTGACTGCCACTAGAACAACTGAGAAGGCCTGTGCGGCTAGTGCTCGGAGGGCCACCCCAGCCCTTTTTGAGTTAGAGCTTCATATTCATGGATGGAGAGGGAAGGCTGAAGGAAGGAAGACTTGACTGAGGAGGAGGAAGTGAAGGACACTGATCAAAGTATGTGGCTGAAGCCACACTGAGTGGAAGGGCATTCTTCTAGATGAAAGATTTGGACTCTAGAAGTGGAAAAGGTGGGCGTTATGGTTGGCATGCCTAATCATGCACTGATCCCCCCCCAACCCAGACAGATGTGCGGGTCACATGGTAAGCCAGCTGGGGCTGATAACAAGCCGGAACTGTCAGCAAGCTATGGACTCAGAGATGAACAGTGGATTTCAAACTCCATGGACACCCAAAAAGGGAAAGGGATACTGTCTCTATATTTCTTTAAAAAAAAAAAAAAAATATATATATATATATATATAAATATATATTTATATATAATAAATTATTATATATTTATAATATATAAAATATTAACATATAAAAATTTAAAGGTTTATTTATTTATATTTTATGTCTGTGCATGTTTTTACCTTCATATATGTATGTATTGCACCATGTATATAAAATGCCTGTGTATGATCTTCTAGAACTGTAGTTACAGGAAGATGTGAACTTCCATGTAGGCGCTGAATAAAGAACCCAGGCCTTTTGCAAGAACAGCAAGTACTAGTAACTGCTAAGCCATCTCTGCAGTCCCCAGGCCTACTTTCTATGGCCTCCGAGTGTCCTCTCTGTGGTGGAAAGGGTACACTATAGGGAGGCCAGAGGAGCATGACCAAGAGGACGGTGGTGGGATTCTACACTGAGAAAGGGTATTGCGTCTGCTTACCCCAAAAGAAGCAGAGTTCTATTCTGCAAATTCCCAAGAGCTAACTGGAGAGACCCAACACAGAGTGAAAAATCCATAGAATATGATCCTAATCTGACTGAAAACAGATTTGAATAGTTAAAGTAACCCAAAAACAGAAACAGCGAGGGTAGGGTGGCTGTGGGAACTCTTAAATGCACAATCACTCCAGCCAGCACTGACTGCAGTATTACCATACGCATGTCTTTGATGAGTAGTCACACACCCTTCCTGCATCCGAGTCTGAGAACACAAACTCTGCTTCATCTTCTAGATCCAGCATCAGGATCCGTCACAGGCTATGTGTTCACTAATGTTATTGGAAGCAATGAATTCACTACGGCTACATGTCGCCAAGGATGCTGGAGAGGTGATACATGCAATGGAACTGCAAACGTTCCCTCTAAGGAGCAGATCCTGTGACCTCGGAAAACAAAATGTAGACCAGCTTCCCCTGGAGACATAGCCAAGAGCTTATATCATCAAGAGCAACTGGAATTTAGATAAAATTATTTAATAATCATTTCTAGCATTCACCTGCATTATCAACCTGGGCTGATGATAGTTACTAAATTTGAAGGGTCGTTGCTTTTGCTTCCACTGCTGCTGTACTCTGAGTAAACGTATTTAAGTTTTGTATATTAAGGTAATCTCATCCCCATGGTGGATGTAACATCATTCCAGCTTTGACTCAGTTCAAAGTCTTTGCCTCCTCCTTCAAACAAAATGTCACAGGTTTGTCTGGATTTACTGACTAAAACTGATGTCAACTCAGAAGGTTAACCACTTTCCTGTCTAGGGTTCACTCTGAACCAGAGATCTGGTCTGGTGAAGGCTCAAAGGTCTCAGACAAGGGGCTTCTGCAGTTAGGAAGGCAGAGTCAGCACGGCCCTCATCACCGTCCTCCTGGAATGTCCTCTACCTGTTTCTATGTAGATTTCTCTTACTTCACCAAGAGCCCAAAGCCACCTCCTCAGAAAGGCTGGCTCTCAGCTCTAAAGGGGACACACCAGGGCTAGGTCTCAGTAAGAGAGCATTTGCCTACCATCCACAAAGCCCTGGGTTCAGTCCTCACTATGACAATTAAACTGTAGACTGCTAGACACTGGTCTGCCACTGTCTAAGGAGCTGGTACTTGATACTTCTTGCTGGCACTAGGATGCAGTTCCTGGCCAGTGACTTCCTTCCAGCAAGTATCTCTCCTAGAACGTAAGCCACATGGGGCAGGGACTCTGCATCACACTTTGCTATAACTCTGTGTCTGAGGTCCAGACCCATGAGCTGTGGGCCACGGACTGGTCTACTGTATGGCTGGATAATTTTAGCCCCTCTTCCTCTTGTTCATCAAGTTCTGCTGGGTAGCAGCTGAGTGACTTAGGCCATGTAACTTCAGTTCTCAAGAAAAAAGCTCCACTTACTGGCAGTGGCCCTGCCAAAGGATTGATATGTCATCATTTTCTCAACACATTGATACTCGGTGTGTTTGGGAGCTGCTGCCAATTTTGGAACTTTTTTTTTTTATTTCATCAGAAAAGACATGTGAGGCAACCAATGAAATAAAAACATAATTGTGTTTCACAAAGAGGAAAAAAACTTTCAAAATGACCAACTCCCTGTTTATTACGAGAATAGACAATTAGTTCATTTAATGCCTTCCAGTATCTCTTTCAAAGCTGCCAGAAATGGGCTCTTATTAAAGGAGTTGTAAGAAGCTGTGTTATCTGGCTTTTAACCAAACAGAGAGCTCTAAAAGGGGAATTTCTGAGATTCCATCAGGACAAATCCCAAGGCTTAACTGGGATGAAGAAGCAGCTAACCACAATCCAGGAGAAGATTGGTATTCAACAGAGAAGTTTCAAGGGATGAACTTATCTGTTTGGGGAACTTAATTTGTCTTACTTTATATGAGGAAGGCTTTGTCTCAAAAGGTTACTGTTTGCTGGGCAGTGGTACATTTTTCATAATCTATTTTACATATTATAGAAGCATTCCATAAATATAAGGAGTGATGTCTTTTTCTTTATATTCTTTAATGTATTATTACATTTCTGCAGTGTGTGTGTGTGTGTGCGCACGCGCCTGTGTGTACATTTGCATTCACACACATGTGCACACGCATGTGGAGCAGAGGTTCACCTCAGGTGTCATTTCTCAGTTGCCGTCCATCTCATGTTCTTGAGACAGGGTCTCTCATGGGCACCTGAAGTTCACTAGCCTGGCTCTGGGATCCTCTCCCCATCTTTCCAGCAGAAAACTAAAAATATGTGCTTCCACACTTGGCTTTCTGCATCCGTGTGGAGATGGACTGAGGTCCACATGTTCATGTGGCAAGCATTTTAGCCACAGAACCAGTGTCCCCTTTTACACAGTGCTGGGGGCTGACCCCAGACAATGCTTGACCACTGCGTAACACCTGCATGCTCTGTGGTTTCACTCTGAATTTATTTCACGAGGGTCTGTCTGGAAGAGACTCTGCTTGTAGAACTCTCATTCGCACTTGAATGTCTTTAGTTTGCCTGAAGCCCTGGGTAGGGTCTCCTTTCTATTAACGAATAAGAGCTCTTAATGCATTTAACACTTCCAAAAGAGCCTTTGCCATCAAGCAAAGCCAGCCTCAAAAGGATGAATACCCAGGAGATAAGAGAAAGGTCTTCCTGAAGAACATGCTAACTCCTAGGTTTGCCAGACCACTGACCAAATTCTAACAGAACTCAGTCTCACAAGGTAAGAGCACTGTGTAGCCAATACACGCTGCAAGTGAGTTCACTCCCAAACAGGGAGGAAAGAGGGGGTGATTCCCATTTTTAGATTTCAGTGGTAAACTGGGGAATTCAGAGAAAAATCAAAACATGCAGCTGGGAGCATGGTAGAGACAGGGGTGTGCTCACCAGCACAGCTTAGGATGGAAACTGCCCAGAACCCAGCCATCACGGAGATTTGGAATATGTCAGTTGATATGTCTGGATTTTCTTTTTTCTATACAATATGTGACCATCGACTCTGAGCATTTCTTGATATTTATGACCAATGGCTGCCTGTGCATGTTCATCAGTGATGAATTTATCTGATATCTAAACACAAATTTATATTTGGCTTCCATCTCACCACACAGACTAATGAAAACCCATTTTTTATCATTTAAGTCATCTTCCAAAAGGGTTCAAAAGACGAGGGGGGGGATGAAAGGTTACAGGTCACATGGTGACATTTATGAGCAGACTGAGGTCACCGTGGCTGGGTGAGGCTGTGCCTTGGGATCAAACCCCAGTCACGTCCTCCATTGTACACACTCACCACGCTGTGGCTCTACTGACTATTCTGATGTCGTGATCACTTGAGACACCCAAACACTCTTGAGGAATGCTTCCTCTCATTAGACAACGGTTCGTTTGTACCCTGTGCTGATCAAAGAGCAAGGGGAAACACTCCAGACGAGACCCGGCCTTGAACCAAACCTGTTCCTCTCCGTGACGTTCGTTCCACTTACTTTTTCATTCCACGCCCACAGTCCAATTCCAAGAAACGTTATTCCCAAAAACTGAAAGAGAAGAGGAGATCTGGGTGAGTGTTAGGGAAAGCACCACATGTTTACTCACGCAAATAAGTTTTCAATTTGTTGTTTTATTACATTACTTGATCAGAAAAACAAGACAAAACAAAAACAAATTTAGCTTTCTTTAACATCTAAGTTACCTAAGGAAAAAAAATACCTTGTCTACTTGCTTAAAAATTATTATAACATTGAGATGGGATGGGAACACATAGGTACCTGAAAGTCATTCAAATCATGACTTATAATCTTTAGGTAGAATCTTTGAGCAAGATGAACTTTCAGAATGGAGAGGGTGAGCCCAAGAATCTATGACACTGTCCATTAGACATGAAGATTCAGGGCAAGGATTAGAGATACAGTGATCTCGGCTCCACTGAACCATGTCAAGTGGACCAGGTAAGAGAGAGGACACAGGAGCCCCATGTCCTCTGACCAACCCTTCTTCACTCCTTCAACAGCAGCGAGAATCCTGTTCTCTCTGTGATCCATGTAATACAAATAATCTTCAGACGGTTTGTTTTTTTTAAGACACTAAAACAGTGGTTCCAAGGGCCCCCATTACTCTTCCTAGTCTTTTGTCCCACATGTAAAATTTGGCACACACACACGACACGCACACTGAATGAAGGCAGACTTCCTTTGCAGCCCTGAGGATGAGGGAAGGGGCAGCCATGTTGCAAGCAGTGTTGGGATGGGCTTCCCACTTTAGTTGGTTCTCACTATGCCCTGTCTGCTCTGAGCTGCACACTTCCCCCTTTACGCTTTAACATTCCTTAAACTGAAATGTGGTTTAAAAGGCACGGTATCATCCCCAACCCCCGACAGCATTGAAAACGACAGTGTGTCTTATAACTGGGCCGCTGAAGATCGGGTGGCAAGCGGACAGTGTAGGCCACCCAGGAAGGAGCCAGGGCCAGAACTGAGCGTGACAGGACTCAACAGAGACTCGGGGTTTCCTTTCTAAACACTGAAGTGGTGGGGGCGGGGTAACAAGCGGTTTCAGCCTGACGGTGTAAGAACATTGTTTATTTTACTAACATCTTGATTAAGTTAAATGTCAGAAGAGCACCGCAGTGGGAGGCGGTTATTCTCCAGGTTCAGGGGAGACTGAGGGAGCTGTGCATCCAGCAAGATCTTGCCACTCACAGTAGGGAGTCCTGACACTTCAGAGGTGGGGACAAGAAATCCAAGGGGAGAAAGACAGTGCAAAATCAGTCACTCAGCCTCTGGGCTGGAGCAGACACAGAGTCGGTCTGCTCCTGTCCTGTTGAGAAACTGAATCCTGAGTCATCCAGGAGCCACTGCACTCAGAGCAGCTGGTAAGAACTCCATCTCACTCCCTAAGCCCCAGAGATACATCGGGGAGCCAGGGACATCCAGGGCACAGCAGCTACCCAAACCCCGCCCCTCCGGAATTCCACTTCCCTTCTGCCCCTGCCTGGTCCTCTGCGCTGGAGCAGACACAGAGTCGGTCTGCTCCTGTCCTGTTGAGAAACTGAATCCTGAGTTATCCAGGAGCCACTGCACTCAGAGCAGCTGGAGCCACTGCACTCAGAGCAGCTGAAACTGAATCCTGAGTCATCGAGGACCCACTGCACTCAGAGCAGAAGGATTTCCAGATCCAAGAGGTGGCCTGAGTCCCAGGAGTTCTTCCACCCAGGAGATTAGGAGCATAAGACCACAGAGACCTCTGGACTCTGAGGAGCTCTGCAATAAGCAAGATAACTGGAAATACAGACTCCAGTTTTACACAGTGAGGGCAGGTACCACTAGAGTTAACCAGATGGCGAAAGGCAAGCGCAAGAACATAAGCAACGGAAACCAAAGTTTCTTGGCATCATCAGTGCCCAGTTCTCCCAATATAGCAAGCCCTGAACACCCCATCACACCTGAAAAGCAGGATTCAGAATTAAAATCACTTCTCATGATGATGATAGAGGATTATAAGAAGGAATTAAGTAACTCCTTTAAAGAAATACAGGAGAGTACAAGTAAACAGATAGAAGCCCTTAAAGAGGAATCACAGAAATCCCTTAAAGAAATGGAAGAAAACACAAAGAAGGAATTAAACAAAAACATTCAGGATCTGAAACTAGAAATAGAAACAATAAAGAAAGCTCAAAGGGAGACAACCATGGAGATAGAAAACCTAAGAAAGAGATCAGGAGTCACAGACGCAAGCATCACCAACCGAATACAAGAGATAGAAGAGAGAATCTCAAATGTAGAAGATACGGTGGAAAATATTGACACAGTTGTCAAAGAAAATGCAAAATGCAAAAAACTCCTAACTCAAAACATCCAGGAAATCCAGGACACAATGAGAAGACCAAACCTAAGGATAATAGGTATAGATGAGAATGAAGATTCCCAACTTAAAGGGCCAGTAAATATCTTCAACAAAATTATTGAGGAAAACTTCCCTAACCTAAAGAACAAGATGCCCATAAACATACAAGAAGCCTACAGAACACCAAATAGACTAGACCAGAAAAGAAATACCTCCCGTCACATAATAATCAAACCATCAGATGCACAAAACAAAGAAAAAATACTAAAAGCAGTAAGGGAAAAAGGTCAAGTAACATATAAAGGCAGACCTATAAGAATTACACCAGACTTCTCACCAGAGACTATAAAAGCCAGAAGAGCCTGGTCTGACATCATACAGACCCTAAGAGAACACAATTGCCAGCCCAGATAACTATACCCAGCAAAACTCTCAATCACTATAGATGGTGAAACCAAGATATTCCATGACAAAACCAAATTTGCACAATATCTTCCCACAAACCCAGCACTTCAAAGGATAATTGATGGAAAATGCCAACACAAGGAGGGAAACTACAACCTAGAAAAAGCAAGTAAGTAATCTTCCAACAACCCCAAAAGAAGATACAAACATAACTTTACCTCTAATAAAAAAAATAACAGGAAGCAACAATCATTTTTCCTTAATATCTCTTAACATCAATGGTCTCAATTCCCCAATAAAAAGACGCAGACTATCAGACTGGATACACAAACAAGACCCAGAATTTTGCTGCATACAAGAAACGCACCTCAGTGACAAAGACAGACACTACCTCAGAATAAAAGGGTGGAAAACAATTTTCAAGCCAATGGTCCCAAGAAACAAGCTGGAGTAGCCATTCTAATATCAAATAAAATCGACTTTCATCCAAAATTAATCAAAAAAGATAAGGAAGGACACTTCATACTCATCAAAGGAAAAATCTACCAAGGTGAACTCTCAATTCTGAACATCTATGCTCCAAATGCAAGGGGACCTACATACATAAAAGAAACTTTACTAAAGCTCAAAACACACATTACACCTCACACAATAATAGTGGGAGATTTCAACACCCCACTATCAGCAATGGACAGATCATGGAAACAGAAACTTAACAGAGACACTTTGAAATTAACAGAAGTTATGAACCAAATGGACTTAACAGACATCTATAGAACATTTCATCCTAAAACAAAAGAATATACCTTTTTCTCAGCACCTCATGGTACCTTCTCCAAAATAGACCATATAATTGGTCACAAAACAAGCCTCTACAGATACAAAAAGATTGAAATAATCCCTTGCATCTTATCAGATCACCACGGACTAAGACTGGTCTTTAATAATGACAAAACCAATGGAAAACCCACGTGCACATGGAAACTGAACAACTCTCTACTCAATGATGACTTGGTCAAGGAAGAAATAAAGAAAGAAATAAAAGACTTTTTATAATTCAATGAAAATGAGGACACATCATACCAAAACTTGTGGGACTCCATGAAGGCAGTGCTAAGAGGAAAGCTCATAGCTCTAAGTGCCTACAAAAAGAAACTGGAAAGAGCACATACTAACAAGTTGACTGCACAACTAAAAGCTCTAGAACAAAAAGAAGCAAATACACCCAGGAGGAGTAGAAGGCAGGAAATAATCAAACTCAGGGCTGAAATCAACCAAATAGAAACAGAAAGAACAATACAAAATATCAATAAAACCAGGAGTTGGTTCTTTGAGAAAATCAACAAGATAGATAAACCCTTAGCCAGATTAACCAGAGGGCACAGAGACAGTATCCAAATTAATAAAATCAGAACTGAAAAGGGAGACATAACAACAGAAACTGAAGAAATTCAAAAAATCATCAGATCCTACTACAAAGGCCTATACTCAACAAAACTGGAAAACCTGGATGAAATGGGCAATTTCCTAGACAGATACCAGGTACCAAAGTTAAACCAGGAGCAGATAAACCAACTAAATAGTCCCATAACCCCTCAGGAAATAGCAGCAGTCATCAAAAGCCTCCCCACTAAAAAAAGCCCAGGACCAGATGGTTTTAGTGCTGAATTCTATCAGACCTTCAAGGAAGACCTAATACCAATTCTCTTCAAACTATTCCACAAAATAGAGACAGAAGGAACACTACCCAATTCGTTCTATGAAGCTACAATTACACTCATACCCAAACCCCACAAGGACCCGACAAAGAAAGAGAACTTCAGACCAATCTCCCTTAAGAACATCGATGCAAAAATACTCAATAAAATTCTAGCAAACCGAATCCAAGACCACATCAAAACAATCATCCATCATGATCAAGTAGGTTTTATCCCAGGAATGCAGGGATGGTTCAATATTCGGAAATCCATCAATGTAATCCACTATATAAACAAACTTAAAGAAAAAAACCACATGATCATCTCACTAGATGCTGAGAAAGCATTTGACAAAATTCAACATCCCTTCATGATAAAAGTCTTGGAAAGATCAGGAATTCAAGGCCCCTACCTAAACATAGTAAAAGCAATTTACAGCAAACCAGTAGCCAACATCAAGCTAAATGGAGAGAAACTTGAAGCAATCCCACTAAGATCAGGGACTAGACAAGGTTGCCCACTCTCCCCCTACCTATTCAATATAGTACTGGAAGTCTTAGCCAGAGCAATTAGACAACAAAAAGAAGTCAAAGGGATACAAATAGGAAAGGAAGAAGTCGAAATATCGCTATTTGCAGATGATATGATAGTATACTTAAGTGACCCCCAAACTTCCACCAGAGAACTCCTAAACCTGATAAACAACTTCAGCAAAGTGGCTGGTTATAAAATCAACTCAAACAAATCAGTAGCCTTCCTCTACATGAAAGATAAACAGACTGAAAAAGAAATTAGGGAAATGACACCCTTCACAATAGTTGCAAATAATATAAAATACCTTGGTGTGAATCTAACCAAGCAAGTGAAAGACCTCTATGACAAGAACTTCAAGTCTCTGAAGAAAGAAATTGAAGAAGATCTCAGAAGATGGAAAGATCTCCCATGCTCATGGATTGGCAGGATTAATATAATAAAAATGGCCATCTTGCCAAAAGCAATCTACAGATTCAATGCAATCCCCATTAAAATCCCAACTCAATTCTTCACAGAGTTAGAAAAGGAAATTCTCAAATTCATATGGAATAACAAAAAACCCAGGATAGCGAAAACTATTCTCAACAATAAAAGAACTTCTGGAGGAATCACCATCCCTGATCTCAAGCTGTACTACAGAGCAATAGTGATAAAAACTACCTGGTATTGGTACAGAGACAGGCAGGAAGATCAATGGAATAGAATTGAAGACCCAGAAATGAACCCACACACTTATGGTCACTTGATCTTTGACAAAGGAGCTAAAACTGTCCAGTGGAAAAAGGACAGCATTTTCAACAAATGGTGCTGGTTCAACTGGAAGACAACATGTAGAAGAATGAAAATTGATCCATTCTTATCCCCTTGTACAAAGCTCAAGTCTAAGTGGATAAAGGACCTCCACATAAAACCAGATACACTGAAACTAATAGAAGAGAAGGTGGGGAAAAGCCTCGAATACTTGGGCACAGGGGAAAAGTTCCTGAACAGAACTCCAATGGCATATGCTCTAAGATCGAGAATTGACAAATGGGACTTCATAAAATTGCAAAGTTTCTGTAAGGCAAAGGACACTGTCAATAGGACAAAACGACAACCAACAAATTGGGAAAAGATCTTTACCAATCCTTCATCTGATAGAGGGCTAATATCCAATATATACAAAGAACTCAAGAAATTAGACTCCAGACAACCAAATTACCCTTAATAGGGTAATTTTTTTAAAATTTTTTTTAATTTTTAATTTTTTAATAAAAATGGGGTATAGAGCTTAACAAAGAATTTTCAACGGAAGAAACTCGAATGGCCGAGAAGCATCTAAAGAAATGTTCAGTATCCTTAGTCGTCAGGGAAATGCAAATCAAAACAACCCTGAGATTCCATCTCACACCAGTCAGAATGGCTAAGATTAAAAACTCAGGTGATAGTAGATGCTGGCGAGGGTGTGAAGAGGAACACTCCTCCATTGTTGGTGGGACTGCAAGATGGTGCAACCACTTTGGAAATCAGTCTGGCGGTTCCTCAGAAAATTGGACATAGCATTACCCGAGGATCCAGCTATACCACTCCTAGGCATATACCCAGAAGATGCTCGAACATATAACAAGGACATATGCTCAACTATGTTCATAGCAGCCTTATTTATAATAGCCAGGAGCTGGAAAGAACCCAGATGTCCTTCAACTGAGGAATGGATTCAAAAAAATGTGGTATATTTACACAATGGAGTATTACTCAGCTATTAAAAACAATGAATTCGAGAGGTTCCTAGGTAAATGGATGGAACTAGAAATTATCATCCTGAGTGAGGTAAGCCAATCACAAAAGAACACACATGGTATTCACTCACTGATTATTGGATATTAGCCCAGAACCTTGAAATGCCCAAGATGCAACTCACAGGCCACATGAAGCCCATAAAGAAGGAAGACCAAGTGAGGGTGATTCGGTCCTTCTTAGAAGGAGCAACAAAATACTCAAGGGAGCAAATATGGAGACAAAGTGAGGGACAGAAACTGAAGGAGGGGCCGTCTCAAGACCACTCCACCTGAGTATCTATCCCATGTGCAATCACCAAAGGTAGATGCTGATGTGGAAGACAGGAAGTGCATGCTGACAAGAGCCTGATATGGATATCTCCTCAGAGGCCTTCAAGAGTCAGACATATTCAGAGGCAGATGCTCACAACTAGCCATTGAACTGATCATGGGGTTCTCAATAGAGGAGTTAGAGTGAAGACTGAAGGAGCTGAAAGGATTTGAGGCACCATGAGGAGAGCAACAATACCAACCAACCACAGCTCCCAGGGTCTAAACCACCAGCCTGGGAGCACTTAGGGGGGGATCCAGGGCTTCAGCTGAATATGTAAAAGTGGAGGGCCCTGCTGGGCATAGGTGGAAGAAGAGAACCTTGACCTCATGAAGGCTGGATGCCCCAGGGGGTGGGAATTTTGAGGGTGGGGAGGTGGGAGTGGGGGTAGATAGAGGTTACATCCACAGAGAAGAAGGAGGAGGGGCGAGGGGATTGGGAGTTCCGAGGGGGTGGTGGGGGATGGGGTAAGGGGACAACATAGGAAATGTAAATAAATCATCCAATTTAAAAAAAAAAATCTAAAAAAAAAAAATCAGTCACTCAGAAATGTGGCCCTATTTACAAGAATAGAACTTCCCAGAGCTCAAGAAACAATGCGATGTTAAATAAGATAGATTTAAAACATATTTTAAGTATCCATAGGAAAGCTTCAGTGTGTCTTCAGTTTGGGATAAAGAAAAGCCTCTATTCTCCCTACCCTTGCTCCAAGGAAGCTACTTAACAAGTCCATCATGGTTAGTTTACTATTGCTGTGACACAACACCATGGGCAAAAATAACTTGGCGAGCAATGGGTTTCCCTTCTACTTGCACATCACAACCCATCATTGAAGACAGGGCAGGAACTCAAGGCAGGAACCGAAGCAGACGTGAAGGAGGGATGAGCTTACTGCTTTGTTTAGCCTGCTTTTTTATACAGTCTAGGACGGGCTGCCTGCCCAGGGGTGGCACCACCCGCAATGAACTGGGCCCTCCCACGTCAATCATGAATTAAGAAAATGCCTCCCCAGATTTGCCTACCTAAGTTTGTCCACAGACCAGACTTGTAGACACAGAGTCCCCAAGTCCCCATTCCCAAAGGGCTCTGGCTTGTATCAAGCTGACATAAAACCAGCCAGCACACGTGCTTAGAAAGATTGTTTTCAACGCCCAGGAAAAAACTATGGTCAGCCCTTCTACTATCTTGGTCAGTATGCGATTTCATTTTATGTTTCTGATATAAAACAAGAAAAAGGTCCAGGAACTAAACAACCTGGCCTGTTAGTATTATATTTATAGGTTCTAGACGAAATACAGTCACAGCTGACAGACAGACAGACAGACAGACAGACAGGAATACACAGGACAGATCAGGGATGCTCTAGAGCGCAGAGCTCAGGATCGCTGCATGCAACGGAAAGCAAACGCACCCCAGGGCTAACATCTGACCTTCTAAGGCTAGAGCTCTCTGTGTACAACAGTCACGGCCCCTGATGCAGTGCTCAGTCTCGGTATCACCAGCAGCAGCGGATGGGATGGAACAGACAGTAACACGGTCAAGTCCCTGTCTCGCTGCTGAGCAGGGTGGGTGCATACCTGTCCCTGCCAGTCTCTCATGCACCTCAGCTTTCAATATCTGCCAGGCTCTCTGCTTACTGAGTGGGAGAGCATGTCTTCCTTGAGCTTCACAGTAGTTTTACTTTGAAACTGGTACTGTAATGGCCCCCCCTTTTAAAAAAGGGGAAAACAACTATGGGTAAGTTCTTCTGTAGAGCACAGAGGTCCTATGTGGAGAAACGAAGATCTGACAACGGGCAAGTATTCTCAATGATGAATTCTCAGCCCCCACCCAGGATGGCAAAGGGATGGCATTCGGGCCAGAATTCTGTGAGACAGGACAGGGACACTGCACAGCAATGAAGGTAGCAGAGCAGGTGAAGTAAGAGATGGGTGCCACCCACAACCTCAGTCCTTAAGAGGAAGAGACAGGAGGATCAGGAGTTCCAGTACAGCCTTGGCTACAAGAGACTATCTCAACAAAGGGACAAAATGTTGCCTTCACTTAAGGACTGATTGTCAAAGGGACATTCTCCACGCTAGTGTTGACCAGGGAGAAAAGTGAGAAATTTGGCTGGGGGGTCCGGGGAGGACTTTCTTCCCTTTACACACACAGTTCTTTCTCCTCTTGGCACTTTGGGGGAAGTTTTTCTTTTCTTTCAAGAATCATAATTTTAAAAAATTGAAAAGATATGGTTTTCCACAGAGGAGAGAGGGGAGAGAGAGAGGAGAGAGGGGAGAGGAGAGAGAAGAAAGAGACTCACAATTTCCTTCACAATACTGCTTCAATGTTTCCTGCTTTGACTTGTATCTTTCCAAAAGGGAGTTTAAGAATTTGGAGAAAGGGGCACAACTTGAAATTTACGGGAACTGTTCCATACCTAAGCGAGTAAGTACAACAGGGCGGGGCCTCGGCTCGCTGCATAGCTTCAGCACTACGTCAGCTGCAAATGGCCTCCCTATTGCTCTCAGCCCATATGTTTTCTTTTAAAGTCAAGTCATTCCAGCTCCAAATAATTAACAGTGAAGAGCCAAAGCCCAGGGCCAGCACGCAGCACTTAAAGCAGTTTCCCGTTTCCACTTCCTGAAGGAAAGACGCCCAGAAACCCCACACTGACCTCACTGCGAAACAGAGAGGGGGGTGGAGGGAGAGAGACAGACAGGGGAGGGGGCAGAGGAACGTTGCGAACTCGTCATGGTGACCAGCTACTTGTCTGAGACAAAATCAAAACCAAACCCCACACTCATCCCACACAGCAGTGTATGCAAATGTTGGCATAAATGTCTGTCCGTCAAACTGAAGTTGTAAAATGAGTAACAATACGTTTGTTGGATGCTAAATATGAGCGAAGACACTATTTTCATTTCTGGTTTTGACTCTAGGGCCAACTCTGGGCCTCTTACACCGCTAAGCAGGTGTCTGTCACTATGCTATACTCTCAGCCCCAAGACACTAGATTTCTAAATTATCATACATATATACAATGAATCTGTAGCATATCCAGTGAACTATCCCCTCTCCCTCCCCCAGGATCTCCTCCATATGTGTCCCCCCTCATCTCCACCTTCTCTCTCTTTCTTTCATTAGTCACTCAGTGAGTCCAATTAGTGCTGTCTGCTTAAGTATGGTCCACATTCCCAAAGGAAAAATGACTCCTCCTGTCCCAGCAGGCTTCAGTTGCCAATAGCTCCTCAGGTAGGAGTGGAGCTGCACAAGCCCCTCCCTCACCTCTCCCTCACCCCTGCTGAAATTATAGGGCGGGCACAATCTTGTGCACGTGTCATGCAGGTAACCACAGCTGCTCTGGGTTCCTGCATTGCAATGGCCTTAGGGGGGGGTGTATATAGCTGTCGTATTTAAGGTAGAACAACTTGTCCTCAACAGTCCCTTACTCTCAGTATTTTAACTGGTTATTTGACCCATTGGACCATTGGGGCTGGAGAGATGGCTCAGCGGTTAAGAGCACTGACTGCTCTTCCAGAGGTCCTGAGTTCAATTCCCAGCAACCACATGGTGGTTCACAACCATCTGTAATGGGATCCAATGCCCTCCTCTGGTGTGTCTGAAGACAGCTAGAGTGTACTCCTATACATAAAATGAATAAATAATTAAGAAATAAACAAAGCATTCTCTCTCTCAAAAGAAAAAAAAAAGATTCTTTACTGATTCTTTGCTTATTACAAAGAACAAAAAACTTCCCTGGTCAAGACTGAGAGGAGCACTAACCCATCAATGTAAGCATACATGTTTAGAAGAAAGTTTGGTAACATGTCCATTTGCCAGAACAACAGGAGCATGTTGCCTCCAAAGATCTATGACCATGTCAGCCACCAGCTTTTGACCAGCCATGACTTCCAGCTGGGCGCATTTCCCGGCAAGGTTGGTATTGCACCAACATGCAGGATTCACCACTGGTAAGTCCATTGACGACTTCTGCTCCCCAGCAGCCTGGAGAGAACTGTTTGTCACTATGAAAGCATCAATTAGTAAAGAAGATTCCAGGTCAGTTCCAGCTTGATTTCTGTGTCCTGCAACCAAAGTCATCTCCAGCAATAAGGTCTTACTTCTAAGGAAGCTTCGGTTGTTTTTGAGATATCATCTCATCATGTCTCATCTCCTGGTTGGCCTGGAACTTGCTTTTTAGATTTAGGCTGGCCTTGAACTCACAAAGGTCTATCTGCCTCTACCTCCCAAGTACTGGGACTAAAGGCGTGTGCCACCATGTCTGGCTCTAAGATACAGTTTTTAATGTAAATTTCCAAAACCAGTACCAACTGTGTAGTCAATACTAGCCAGTGATCACCCGAAAGGCAACTAGTTCAGACTGAGGTGCGAAAGCAAGTGTTAAGTGCACACCAGGTTCCAAGATCTAATAGGAATAAAAACATGCCATTAGTTGCTGTTTTGTTATTCATTCTGCTTTGAAACATTAATATTTTATTTTGGCAAATTTCAACTTATAATTAATCTTTTCTTTTTTCTTTCTTTTTTATTCTTTTCCTTTTTTTTTTTTTTTTTTTTTTTGAGACAGGGTTTCTCTATGTAGCTATGGCTGTCCTGGAACTCATTCTGTAGACCAGGCTGGCCTCAAACTCAGAAATCTGCCTGCCTCTGCCTCCCAAGTGCTGGGATTAAAGGTGTGCGCCACCACTGCCCGGCTCTTTTCTTTTGTCTTAAGCATAACTGCTGGAAAATGTAAGTTTGCATTAAATTACATTTGTGCAGAATAATGTTCACCTAAAGTATCCCACACCAATTCCATGCAGTAGATAGATATTTGAGATCACTCTTATTTAACTGATAACAAAATAGGTTTAGCAACATTGTTTCTCCCAGCACTGCATAGGCAGGTGCCTGAGCTGGGTCACTCAGGGAATAGGGACTACTGAATGTTCCTTTTAAAAATTTTTAAGTTTTTCAAAAAATATTTTACTTATTTTTATGCATATGGGCGTTTTGCTTGCAGTGCTCACACAGACCAGGAGAAATCATGCAATCCTCTGGAACTGAGTTACAAATATATACTACCACATGGATGATGGCAACTGACCCCAAGTTCTCTAGAAGAGCAGCCAGAGCTCTTAACCACTGAGCCATCGCTCCACCCCCGCATAGTCCCTTTTCTATAATGCTTAGAATCCGAGTAGTTCCCATTTCAGAGTTTACTGAATTGGGGTAAATTTGCATAGACTTTGCTGGTTACCAAGGTTAAACATAAATATCCCTAATCTTTCAGCCATTAGAGTGGTACTTTAAAACCTAGTTTTTGAGATTGAGTATGTTCACCCTGTGTTTCCCCTAATATGTCTAAAACACCCTCTACAGACCAGCTCACGGTGGAATCATTGGGAAGTGCTTGCCCTACTCTAAGTTGCTTCTCTGATGTCTAGGCATCCCAGCTGCAGCCAGAACTGAGAATGGCCCCTTGAGAACTGATACTGGTACAGGGATGGAAGCTAGACCTGGCTTCCAGGGCCAGCACAACTGATGCTCTGGCAAAGCTGGAAAAGAAAATAGTCTCAGATGTCACGGGTGAATCCAGAAGGATGCAACTGCCACGCTGTCAAATGGAAAAGCTCTTCTTCCATATCCAGTTATTTCCATCCTGGCAGACTCCATTGTTTTGGACTGCAACAGTGTCTCATCCTAACTGGCACTAAAGGGATACTTCAAAAAGCCACCCATCCATCCCTTTTGAGTATTCAGTTCGCTCTGAGTTCCAACTTCGAATGTGACCTTACACATCTCAGGATAAACAGAGATACGAAAAAAAAAAAAAACCAAAACAGACACAGCTCTTGTTTACAATGGGCTTACAGTTCAGAGGACCTTCAAATCACAAAAGAATAAAACTGCCCTGTGGTAAGGAGAGAATTACAAGTCACAGAGTCTGTAGGGATAGAGGTGTGGCTAACTACAGCAGATGGGAGGGGCTGGCATACAATCAGAGACGCAAGTATGGCACGACACTTTTGGACCTTGTAAGGCGGCCATTCATCACCCTGGTGACAGGAGGATTCTCAGGGACCATCTGTGAGACTGTGTGGTGGGTGGGAGTGGGTGGGACAAGCTGGCACTGACGAGAAGAATCACCATGTGGGTTGCAGACGTCTGAATCCACAGAGTTCCAAGGGAAGAGGCTTGGAGAGGCAGACAGGAACTGATCATGTCCAGAGTAAGGAGGAAACGTGGGTAGAACCAAGAACTACTGAGAAGTTGGTGACATTTTCGGTAATGACGGGGAGGTGTGAAGGGTAATTGATCTTATATCTGGAAACTATGGCCCTTCAACATTCCATCATGGGCCTGGGTTGCAGCTCAGGGGTTAGTATACAGTAGACCCCATTTTCAACTTCCCAGTACAGAGGAAATAAAACCTACTGCTCTGCAGACAGAATCAACTTCTGGGTGCCATTCTCAGGGTTGGCTGGACCTAGCAGAAATCCTGAAGGATGTTTTTTCTTGTATGAGTACTTGGTTGTTAACTGAATTCTCTGCCAAGCAAATCTCACGTTTTGTATTTTTTGAAAACTAAATTATTTTAAAATCATCATATATTTCTGCCACCTCTGCTCATTGTATCCCTAAAAAGAAGCAATTACGTAAGAGGGGCCCAGCTCATCCAAGTTCTCAGGCAGCTTTGAAACTAACACTCTTTACTCCTGTTTGCTTAAAATGTAGCAATTTCATCCCTGGGCTCTACCCAGACGAAACAAAGTTCCTAATCAGCGTGGCAAGAAGTGGAGCCTTACCACCAACCTAAAAACAGTGGAATAACATTCTGAGAAACCGAAACCTCTGCGTGAATAGGCAGTACAGGTGCACCTAAGGCTGTCTCTGGACAGTGACCAGTGAGTCAGCAGGGAAGCCCACATTTTCTGACTCTTTTTTCCTGTGCCTACACCCCAGCTCCAGTTTACACAGGTTTGCTAAGTACACATGCTAATATAGTACCTGTCTTCGTAGGGTAGGAACTTATTTCAGGAGTAAAAAGTCCCTGAGTACAATTCCTGCCAAAGTGAAAAAGAAAGCGTGAGCTGGTGGAAAACTGGATGAACAAAAAGTCAATCCTGTTCTTGCCACTGGGTTCTGATGCCTCAGTTTACAACTGTCCAGAATGGTCTTGATTAAGACGGAATGATGGACAAATCTTGACTCGATAAATAGGACAATCCCCACGGAGGCCAGGGCCAGTGTCTCTCCCTTTACATTGTCACTAGGCCATTCTCAGCGTGGCCCGAGTACATACTGCCTAGGGACCTCCAGCTCCCGGTGCTGCATTGTACCGTAACATGGGAAAGACAGAGTTTGCTGGGCATCTACAATCAGCAATGCAGCCACTGGAGGGCTTCGGACAAGTCGGGGAACTGAGCGGACAAGTGACTGCTTTGTAGCACTGACATGCTAGTCAGACTGTGCAAGGAAAGACAAGCAATAAAAAGTCACAGAAGAGCAGGCTGCTCGGGTCTGCTGCCGGGGAGGAGGGCAGCGTGAAGAGATGAAAGCACCGTGGAAGGCTGGTGCAGATACTGCAGTGACTAGAGCAGCCAGGGGTCTCCTCTGATGACTCAGAGTTAGTTAAGAGTTTGCTGTTGTTACAGAGGACTAGATGTGGGGTCTTAGCTCACAACCACTGGTTCAAGCCCCAGGTGATTAAATACCCTCTTCTGAGCAAACATACAGAGAGACACACAAATAAAAACAAAATAACTATTAAGGGAAAAGCCCAGGGCTGTTAAGGAAGAAGTCGGACACCATGAAGGGAGGAAAGAGCTAATTGGCGGATGTCCGAACGGCACCCGAGCTGAAGCCAGACATCTGGACTGAGGCCTTGGACAGGCAGAAACAAAGTGGGACACAAAGTGCCAGGAACCGAGAAGCACAGCACAGAGGCTCACAGTAGCCAGGCTGTGTCAGGCTGCACAGGCTACGGTAAAGATTGGAGTGTGTCCCCCAGAGGGGACAAGAATCTCTGAAGGGTTCTTTGGCTTCCTGGAGCTCTCGGTGCCTAACGTTACTAACTGCCCCAAACTGTGGGGTCCACGAAACCACACAAGAGCCCACAATAATCAGATCCCACTGCTTGGGACAGCAAAGAGTCCATGCAGATTAATCCCTGCCCCCACCATCTCTCCTCAGACATTCCCCTGCCTGCTCCCCAACTCCTACCACAGTGGCCACCCTAACAGACAGCTCCCCTTCCAGCATCAGAAAACCCCTGATATAAGATGAACTGAGGCTCCCTCTCTCAGCACTTCCCTACCATACCAGGTATGGCCTTGTCGTGTCTGCATGTGTACACAGGACTGGAAAGAATGACAACCTCATGTCAGACAGTAGGACAGTCAGGGCCTACATTAGTCACTGAGCATGTATACAGATAAAGCAAAGGTGATGGCACCTGAGCTCTGTTTATTCTCTTTCTTCTGTCACCGGCTTGAGAACATTGCACCAAGTATCTACGTATTTAAGAGACACTAACAAACTCTAATTTGAGATCTATTCTGCTCCTTTTCATGGCAGTCTTAATGAGTGGCTATAAAATACCTACACCCACAGTTTTGGGGGATCCACACAATTCTCACGCTGTGTGAATAAAACATTGCGAGGAGCCTAGAACCACGGTGCTCAGGCTCCCTTTGTCCTGGAGGAAGCTGAGCTTCTTTTCAGAGTAACAGAATGGAAACCCCAGATGTTCTAAACTGCTGGGCCAGCTCTTGTGACCGGACATGAAAGAGAATAATACATAATTCAGTCTACAACATCCACCTGAAGGGTTACCCCTCTGCTTGTTTATGGAACTGACACGGACTGCTAGGGCTTGAAGCCAAGAGCAGGATCTGGAGCAGTCCATCACCCAGAGCCTGGGAAAGGAAAAGGGGGCCAGGAAGGGGACTTCTTTGGAAGTGCCCAGCACCAAGAGCCTGCAGCATCTTCCCAGAGACGATGAAAGGGCTTTTCCCTTTGAATGCACACTGTTCCAGGAGAAGGCCTTAAAGAAATGCCCAAAGTCTGAGACTGTCTGGTTTAGAGAGCTCTTTGTTAGAGCTTGGACCTTGACATTTTTAGCAAGGGCTTGTAATCTGAGCTGGGGAGGGGGAGGGCTACGTAAGCAACAAAGTCCATATTCTTGGAAATTACCCAGGCCATGCAAGTATATAAAAAAGGAACACGGGGGATTAGCTATCCACTTCTGGATAGAAATGTGGAAGTTACACGCTTACAGCTCACTAATCTTAGCTTGTCTTACAGTCCAAAAAAAGGCTTGCCCTGACCCGATGGGCTGCTCCATTTGTTACCTCCCTCCCAATAGACAAAGCCAAGGCTGAAAACACACCAGAGGGGTGCTATGAAGGCTGAAATGGACTGGAAGTATGTCACAAGCATAAGAACTAAGTTATCTGCAGCCACACATGAACCTCCTGGGAATAAATAGGCTCCCCGCTGTGTGAGTGAAGCAGCAAGAAGCACAGAGCTCACCAACTCTCTCTAGAAGTTTTGAACTCTTAGTGCACAGCTTTTGTGCTGAAAGACGCTGTTAACTTAAAAACAAAATACCATAGACGTGTTTTAAGAGCTAACACAAGTAAACAAACAAATAGTTAACACAAAATTCAAAATAGGATTTCTCTTTGTAACGGTGCAAGAAGGATTATATCATTCAACGCATTTCATGTTCAGTACTGAGCAGACATCGTGCTAGGTGCCAGGGACAGAAAGGCGAATGAGAAAGCCAGGCAGAGGTGGCACAGACCTTTAATCCCAGCACTTAGAGGCAGGGGCAGGTGGATCTCTGAGTTCGAGGCCAACCTGGCCTACAATGCCAGTTCCAGGACAGCCAGGGCTATGCAGGGAAACCCTGTCTTGAATGCCATCCTCCCCACCCTCCCCACAAAAGGAAAAAAAAAACAGATGATGTCTTTTATTAAAGAGCTAATGGGGGCACATAAATAAAATCACAACTTAGGTGCAGGGAATGAAGCCTTCCTGGAGGCATAGACAAGTTGCCATAGAAACAGAGGCATTGGGGTGGGGGTGGGGGTGCTAACAGAGGAAGCTTCCTAGGAAGCAACATGCTAGCTGTATTTGGAAGGGAAAACAAAGGAAGACCCTCTCCTGCAGAGGCAACAGCTGATGCAGAAGAATCAAAGTCTGGCACAGTAGGTGCCTTCAGGAGTCTGCAAGTGTGCTACAAGGCTCAGGCCAGCAGTGGTCCTCACAGAATGATCCTGCACCAGGACCAGCACCAGGGGACTTATCCTACTACATGGAAACTGGCAGAAGGCAGCAAGCTCTCTCAGTAACATGCCCGCAAGGTCACTGTGATACATGGCTTTTTTTAAAAAAAGATTGGTTTTTATTTTATATGCATGGGTGTTCTGCCCACATGTATGAATCTATCAAATGCGTGCCTCATGCCCACAGAGGCCAGAAGGAGGTACCTAGAACTCAGTTACAGAGGGTTGTAAGATGCCGTGTAGGTACTGGAGAACCTGAGTCCTCTGTAAGAGCAAGAGGTGCCGTTAACAGCGGATCCATCTCTCCAGTCCCAGGCATGTAGCTTTTTAAGTTTGAGAACCTAGAGGCCAGAGGGCTAAGCTCGGGCATGGTTAGCACACCATATGTGGTGTGTACACCCAGGGACCACCAAGCCATGGGCAACCAAGTGAGAACTCCGTGCAGAACGGGGGGTGGGGACCAGGTTTGCAGCTTGGAAAACTTATTCACTACAGTATGGAGAACAGAGAGAAAGAGGCCAAGCTGCTAGCAGTTAAACAAGCTGGGAGGCCATTGCAGCTATCCTGGTGAGAAAGACGCCAGCCAAAGAGGGAAGGGGCAGGAGCATCTGGGTGAAGCCTATGAGTTCAGGGAACTTAGTCACAAGAGGCAGAAGGGTGAATGGTGATGGCTATGGGCCCTTAGATATTAGGTTTGTCGGGGAAGGGACTGAGACAGAACTCCACGCCATCATACTCATGGTCTGGAGATTCTTCCTACGGGCCTCATTATAGGCCTCAAGTTTGGCTGAAATGGGATTCATGGTTTCAAGAAAGAAAAGAATTTCAGGAGTACCAATTCGTAAAGCAAAGTTGGAGTATTTTAAAACGGGCTGTAGAATCAGGATTAAAAAAAAGGGGGTTCACAGGAAAATAAGACAAACCCAAGTGTCACAAAGGAAGAGTCACAAAAGAAGAACATATATATAGGTAGAGTTTTTCAAGGGCAAGTCACAGTTGTCTTGATATTAGCCATACATACCATACTGGTGTTCCAAGTATGTTCAAGTTCCATCTCAAAAGACTGCTACCAGTTACATCTCAAAAGACTGCTAAGATATCTTCTTGTTCCTTTGTTCTTTTGATGTGTGAGAGTATAGGGAGGCTCTAGAGATGCCTTGGCTAGATTATAATATGATAAGCCAGAAGCCACTAGAGTTCCACAAGGGTAGTTAGTACATGTCCTTTCCCTGTAAATGGGGTTTCTGGGGAAATTCTTAGCAAACTGTAGGTTTATAGCTGAGGAGGGAGAAAGACCTTAAGCAGTTATTAATAGCTCTGAAATTCTTGCTTTGATGTCGCTGGGTGGGTGGTGTCAACCAGATTCCTGGTTGAGGAGAACTGCTTTCCTTTCTTGGGATCTCCAAACATTTCCTTGTCTTTCTATCTTGAGTTAGGTCTGAGTCCCAAACCTGATGAGCCTGGTCAAGTAATTCAGCCTCCCTGTACTTCCGTTTCCAAATATACAAAATGGGGGTACACATGGAAGTATAAGCTCCAGAGAAGGAGAGATTTTCATCTGGTTAGTTCACTCTGTGACACTCAAATGTAAAGCCATATACATCACACACACACACACACACACACACACACACACACACACTCCGGCAAAGCCACTAGAGGAAACCATGTTGAACACGGACTCATTTCTCATTAGACTTAGAATAAAATTAGAATACTTCAGAAATGAATTTATATAGAGCACCCCAAAAAGCTTCAAAGCACTTTGGGTCCCTCTTCTAACAAGGACTGAAGTTCCCCACAGTGGGCCTTTGGAAATGGTAAGTCCTAAGAGAAAGACACCACTTCCTAGGAGCCTTTTCAACAGCTATTGTAAGTTATAATTCTGATCAAATCGATCACAAGAAAAGTAGTAGCAGGTGCGTCGCTTCCATGCCCATGTTTAAAGTTCTTTTAATGTGTTCACTAGGTTGGCACCATCTCTCTGATCCTTTACATTCAATCAAAGCCTAAAAATAAATAAATAAAAAGGATGAGATGAATGTAAGATACGGAGAACACACAGAGGAGGTCCAGATCCATTGATCACCATGTGAAAGAAGACCCAGAAGCAATTAGCCCTTTGTTGTGGATGACAAACAACCTCCATAAGAAACACTCTATACACAGGCATCTTTGATGGCCTCCCTGGCTCGGTGACTCACAAAGGGGGAAGGAGTGGATGCCTGAGAACAAAAGGCAGCCTGCCGGCAGCGCTTACTTATTTATTCTGTATGTTCAGCTCAGTTTTTCCCCTTTCCAACTTTTCATGACACTATAAAAAGAAACGGGATGGATTCCTTTCAGCCAAGCACATCAGCTCTGCATACTAAGGCGAACAGCTTCACAGGAAACCCATATACAACACCAAGCACCGACCTGCTCTCTTAGGGAATGAGTTTTGACACGTCAGCCATTTATATGTTCTTTTATGTAAGAGTTGACTTCCCAGACTCTTGGAAATTCATTTGCATACAGGACAAGCTGTAGCCATCTCGCACGCAGCTCCAAGATGGGAAGCCAAGCTCTCGACAGGCACTGCTTTGGAAGCTTTCCATGCGAACACACTCTGGAATTTTCCTTTTCTATTAGAATTTTTTTTTTCTCTCTTGAGAGTGATGAAGAACAGCATGAGGGATATGAATAAGCTATATTTATTTCTGGTTCAAAGATGCCCGTAACTTCCTGTTCTCTGAATAAAGCACCGTGATGGTGAAGTGAGAGATGAAATAATGTACCCCGAGTCAACATGCTTCAAAAATGATTCAGATAAATTGTAATGAGTCAATATGGAAATAGACATTTCATTATTAAAGATTAAGACCATTGAACTGTCCCAAGGTAAAATGAAAGTATAGGGGGACTATACGAATTATAAACAGTAATACGGCCCAATATAGGAGAACTTGAACGACAAGCTCTGGTTCAAAACTGGCTCCAGCATTTACCAAATGCAACCTGGGCAGCCTGACAGACTAGGTTTTGCATGGATACCTGCAAGGCAGTTACTGTATTCACAAAGACAGACATAAGAACAAGTGGCTAAGATGTTTTGTGTGCAGTAGATACCTAATAAGCACACATTGCTGCTGCAATTGAAATGTGATAGAGAAAGTTTCCTAGGCTTAACATAAGGTCACTTCTCAGATAATGGCAAGAAACTAACATGCCATCTGTACCTTATTCAATTAATCTAGCTGTTTGTTTTTTTTTTTTTTTTACTGGAACTGAAAGATTATAGACTGTGGGAGAAAAAGATTACAAAGATGATTTTTTTTAAATCCCCCTTTCCTCATCTGAAAGAAAAGTTCCTTTCATACGTAATATAAATTTTCATTTAAAGCTGTTTAGCCAGAGAAGATTGCCATGGGAGAATAAACCACTGACAGAATACATTAGGCTTGCATTAATTCATAGCAGTCGCATAATGCCTATGAAAAATAAGCTGGCGGGTAGCCCAAGGTTTGCCCTTGAGCCTCAGCCAGCAGGGAAGTTTCATGCAATATGATTAGCGAATGGAGAGACCCTGGGTGATTAATTAGTGCCCCACGTCAATCCTATTAGAACTGCTTTCAGGCAGTAATGTAAATAAGGCACCCGACTTTAACTTCCTGATCTCAAAAAACCAACTTCCATGTGAACATGACTTTGTCAAGCACTTTAAATATTGAAGAAAGATTTTCTTCAAATCTCCTTGAAGACGAGCCCTGCTTCCTCTGACATACATTTTAGCTTGGCTAAGTGGCAGGCAGGACGGGAAGGATCCAAATAAGGCAACTTGTCTGCAAATTCGCTGAGTGCAGAATTAAACTCAACCCATTTCAAAGTCTCCGTGAGTGTTTGATGCTCAAAAGTTTAATCTGCCTATGGATGAGCAGATTTGTTAAATATGCCAAGATGTCCACCAAGCCCAGAAAAGAAGCCATTATAGGACGCATGCACCGTTTATGCATAGTTGATGGTTGCCAGGATGGAGAGAGGCATGGAAGTTACTGGGGGCCAGCTTGGAAGAGTTAGAAGAGTATCTGGGGTAGGAGAGACAAGAGAGTGAACATGGTGAAAATACTCATGTGTGAAAATGTCCTACTGAAATCCACTGTGAAGAATGCAAACTACCCGACTCAAAAGTGTACATCGGTGACTAGCTCTTTCTTAAGCTATGACTTCCTAGATATTTCAGGCAGGCAGTTTTAAAGAATTTTATAAACAGCATACATTTCTTTCTCAAATTTATAGAGTCTAGGAAGCCCAGGGATGGTATATATTTTCATCAGGCACTGTCCCAAGATGGATGGGGCTATGGCTGCATCTGTTAGTCAAGATGGTAAGATGGTACAGAGACAGGTCCTATTACATCAGTCAAGCTTCTGAAATTAGATTGAATGGGGACAACCTTCCTAAATTGAATCACTTCCTTTAAATAAGGTCAGCCTTTGGGTAGGTAATTTGTGTCAACATAAAATGAGTCCTGCTTTTCTCTGAATGCCATCATTAGAAGCCCAAAACTGAGCTCCAGATGTGAGAGATGTCATATGATTACGGTATCATATTCTTTCCCCTCTGTGTGATATTTTCACACTGTAGATAAATGGCTCCAACATAAATAAGTAAAACGCTCCATATACATCCCATCCTGTCAAGGATCTACCAATCATCACAAAACACATGAAAAGTCACTTCTTGCTATAAAAGGCAGGCCATGTAGGCTGAAGTAATTACCTGATACACTGCAAAGGTCAAAGATTTAAAGATTTGCAACCCCAACCTAATGTCATTCTTCCTCAGATAGGTAAGAAATCAAGGCAGCCCAGCAGACAGCCATGCCACGGGGCAGCCATGACACTTGAAATCGTCAGCACAGAGGTATAGACGCATTCCAGGCACTGTGTACTTTCCAAGGGCTTCAGTGGCCAGGACACTCTGGGGCATGAGTGTGCTGATGGATGAGGTTAGCTCAGAGCTCACACCCTGACCGCACTCACCATCAAGCCACAGGAGATAGGTTGTAAATCAGTAATTAGCATAAGAGCCAATTTGCAGTAAATGCTGTAAACGAGATTGAGAAAAGTGATAAGGTCAGAGAAGGCACCAGAGGCAGAGATGAGGGAGGATTTCGTGAGGGGGTCAAGTCTCCAGAGAGGGCCGAGGATGTCCAGAAGCAAGGATAGAGAGCCTCTGGACCACTGTGTTTCAAATAGCAGGTCACAACCTCCCTGCTGTCCATTTAATAGGCCAGGACCAGCGCTTTCTTCCTTAATGAAATGGAGTACAATGTTATCCAGTGTGGCAAGATGAAGGACTACTTCAAGATGCTTCCCATTCATTGTTACAATGTAGCACAGAGGGCCTTGGCTGGAAAAGGTGTGTCCTGTTGTCTATCTGGCTAGAAAAGGATGTGGTTATGTTATTATGTTATCTACAGAATGGCACTGACGACTTCAGATTGGATAATGGTGCGCAAAGAGGTCACAGGGGACTTCGAGTTTTTCATCTTTTCCACCCTATGCTTCCCTGGCACCTGCAGTGCTTAGCGGCTCACCCCTGGGCTGCTTCTGATTAATTGCAAGCTCCATCCTTTGAGGTAGTACTGACTACATCCAAGACAGGGAGACTCCGATCTGACAACCAGCCCACAAAATGAGGCCATGTCTCTGAATCCGAAGCTCAGAATAGACAAAAAGACAAAGCTATGGACTGATCAGAGCTGGGGCTTCAGGAATTTTAATCTTGTACCTTCAAAGGACTAATGTGAGCAGACGCCACATGACTGTATCACATGACTGCTCTACTTGAGGAGTTTCTTTTGATCACTCAATTTCAGAATATGAGATCAATTTAATACTCTCTAAATCCCAGGCCCCCCAAAATTACATAAAAACTCTGGAGTTCAACTGTTCTTTCTTAGCAACTCCCCCGGAAAGGTTTGAGCGAAGGTTCTCATTTCTCACCGGCTGCATTAAATCCCGCCTAGTTCATTTGGCAGCAAAGAAGTTAATGACTGTTATCACTTTGAAAAACGCTTTGAAGAAAATATAAAAATAGGTGTGAATGCAAAAGGCAGCCTGAAGCAGAAAGCCTGATATGAAAGAGGGAACATACTGCCTTCCCAAGATTCACTCAGTGCAGCCTCTGTTCTCAGGCATCCTGTCTGAATCCGCCCACCCCAGGAACACCTGAGGACTCAGGGCATAAGCTGCACAGACCCTGGAAAAGCCAGGGCTACAGACAATCCAGACACCAGAACTCAGGATAGCTGGGAACATGCCAACACTCCCAACAGAAAAGAAAAAAGAAAAACTGTAAAAGAAATATTGATAGATGATGGAACAATGGTGTATCTAATTTAAAGGAGAAAAGATTGGAAGTCATTATTTCTGATGTATAGCATGCAGGGATGGTAAGGCAGCGAGAGGGAATCAGTATCTCTCCCCCCCACCCCCAATTCCTGGCAAAAACACTACTCGAAAGACTCAAAGCAGCACTTCCACACACCCAACCGACCGCCAGAGGAGCCAGGACACCAGCTGGGCACCAGTTCTGCCGCCAACCAGAAAGGCAGCTGTTTCTGCTGTTCTCCCACATTCTCTGTTACCTAGCCCAAGGCTCCTCTTTACAAAGAAGAAAAGACCCATGATGTGGACATGCCAATAAAATAGCCCTTAAATGTGCAGATGCAGAGAGTGATCCAAAATCCCAGATGAACTCATCAATCAACTGCAAGGAACATTATCAAACCAACAAGAGCTCACACTAGCCCCAAGTAGGAGAAGGAACAGCTGATGTTTTCTCACTGTCGCTAAAACACTGATGGAACAGGCAGCCTGCTTCTATATTTAATCCGTTTTGGTATTGTGACTTCCACAAATGTTTACATAGAGAACACCTGTTTACATAAGTAAATTGAACAAAACAACCAAACCCAGAGGCCAGATTGGAGTAATTAGCCCTTGTACTTAACCCAAGCCAACCAATTATAACAAGGAGTCACAGGGCAAGTCCTGGATTCAATTGAAGTCTGAACATGGCAGCAGTAGTGGGATTCAGGCTGATGTGGGTGTAATCCAATCTCTGCTGAATGAGAAAGAAGCTTTCTACTCGTCTATCTACCAGATACATGACGACTAATGATCACAAGGGTGCCCGCCGTTCTGCTGAAAACGGAAGCATGCTACCCACGTAGGAATGAGCATGCTACAAATCAACTCTAATTTCTCTCACTGGGTCTTGGCGGATATCATGGGGGTTGGTACTACGTGTAACACACTTTACAGATGAGGGGACAGGTCACACAGTGGTAAAGACCAGCGGCAAGACCAAAAGCCTGACTCCAGACCCAAGCTTCAAGTCACAGAAGGCTCTTGACCACTTCAGTTCTTAGATGGTGTAGCATGCTACAATATTACATCATCCCCCCCATCCCACCCCACACATGCATGTGCACACACTGAGAACACACACACACAAAGATGGGGCTGCTCTCTACCCAAATATTCATTTATACTGTACATGATCCCAGATCTCAAAGACACTAGTATTTTTACCTGTCTACTAGAGAGCCCCATACGTTCAATGGTCAACGAAATTGGAGACTGTCTCTTTCAATGTAGAAGGTCAGATTCAAATTTGAAACTAATCACAACTATTTCTAAAAGGTAAAACAACTGCACGAAGTAGTCACGCAATTAAAAAACAATATACTTCCTAGGGAAAAAAAAAAGAGAGGAAGGGGAGGGGAGGGAAGGGAAGGGGAAGAGACGGGGAGGGAAAAGAAGAGGGGAGGGAAAAGGAGAGGAGGGGAGGAAAAAGGAAAGGAAGGGAGGGGAAGAAGAAAAGAAAAAAAGACAGCATTAGTGTTCTTATTTTTACCATGACCTGATCTACTAAAGCATCTAGCTTGATCATCTTACTGAAGTCTCAAACACAGGTCTATGGCTGTAGCTCAGTGGTAGAGCACTTGCCTAGAAAGCATGAGGTCCTGAGTTCAAATCCCTGCCCTGAAAAAAGTTAAGAGTAAAAAGAACTGGAATATAGCTCAGGGGCAGAGTACCTGTCTGTCATGCATGAGGCTACAGGTTTGGTCCCCAGTGCACAGAAGAAAAGAAAAAAATGTATTTCCTGAAAGCAAGGTAAACTCCATCTACTGGCCAATTATGGATGGTGAGCTTAAGAGGTGCCAGATGTCCTGTCTGTCATGGATGGTGAGTTTCAGAGGCAGCAGATGTCCTGGACTAGAGCAGTTGCCTATCCACTGAGTAGAGAACCTACATTCAACCCAGCTCCAAATCATGTGACTCTTCACCCTCTACAGAAGACTTAGAGAAGATCCGTGAACATGGGGCTGAAGAGATGACTGTTAAAAGCATTTGTTGGTCTTTCAGCGGTCCAAAGATCATTTCCGAATACCTACAACATGTGGCTCACAATTCCAGCTCAAGAAAACCCAACATCATCTTCTGGCCTCTATGGGTGCCCTCCTGTGTCTTGGGTACCCTCCAGTGCCCTGGGCTTAGTTGCTTGGATTCTTGCTAACAATGAAACAGGAAGACTTGTATGGTCCTTATGAGAGGCACTGTCTGGTGCTCCGAGGTATAAAGACCAGCATCCAAGATGCTACCTTTTGTCACAACCTGGCACCCTCTTCTACATCCCCAGCAAGAGGCTCCAGTTTTCCACTCATGTACAGAGAGAAGCATCCAGATCCAACATAGGAAACAGGCCGTGGGGGCCAGTCTTGTAACGGATGGCTATGAAGTGGCTCCACCCTGAAAACAAGTAAGTGACTTGGACACTCTGCCAGGGCAGGGACCAGCACCTCTGAGGTCACCCTGTTTGCTCTCCAACCTCGTCATCAGTGCATCTTTTGAGAGTTGGAGAAATCTTTAGGTCACTCTGGCTGAGGGAGGCAGGGCCAGAAAATGGTGGCCATGTGGACACTAGTTTATCACCCTAACTCCTTAGTCTGAAAGAGAGTTCATGATATAGGCAGAGCAGAGGACAGGGTCAGCATGTCTGGGATTACATCCACTTGGTGACAGATCATCAACTAGGGTGAGCCACTTAGTGAAAACTAGTTTTATTTCCCCTATTGCCTGATACATAAGTGCTATTTGGTGAAACATTATTGAATGCAAAACATAGAAATTCCTTCAAAGTTAATATTTTATGATATACTTTGTATCAGTTTAGGCTGAAATATTTATCAATGTGTTCTATGAATGCCTGGGCAGGAATTTATTCAAATTTATTCCATTTTGTTATTTGTCGTGTACCAATGGCTCCTGATAAATTTCCTGGCTGTATGTACTAAAGAAGCATTCATTCAAATTTATTTCATATTACAATTTCCTTTTTATTAGCATTATTCACCAAAGTATATGTTTGTTTTTAAAAGCTCAGAGGATGTCTGACAAAAACATCCTCTACCTATAAATTACATCAGCCACTGTTTATCCGTAAGTTTCCTCTAACTGTCTACGACTTAAGAGTCCAGGGAGGGGGCTGCAGAACAGTCACTAACGCAGAAGCTGTGACTTCCTATCCTGTCCCAGGACACAGCATCCGCAAAAGCAAGATGCTTCTCTCTCCACAGAGTGGACAACTGTATATCTAAATATGGAAACTTCTAAAGCAGGTTTCCATATGGTTCTTCAAAGGTTTATTGTACTCTTAGTCCTTCACACACACACACAACACACATACACACACACACACAACACACATACACACATACACACACACACACACACACAACACACACACACCCTTAGCCTGCCCTCCCATACACCGCTCAATTTAACCCCTCCTGCTCCACTATTCCCTTTTTCCTATTCCTGTACCTGCATTTTATCTCCCTTCCCCTGAAATCTTCTTCTTCGTCCCTTACTAGTTTTATGATTTCTCTATTCATACCACTGTAAGCATACGTGTATCTTAGGATTCAATGTTAGCATTCACCCATGAGTGAGAATATGTGGTATTTATCTTTCTGGGGCTGTCATCTTGCTGAGACATGCTCGTTTCTAGCTCCATCTATTTACCTGTAAGTTTCTTTATTTCCTTTTTCCTACCAGCTGTATAATATTCCATTGTGGATATGCACCACATTTTCCCTACCCATCAGTGATATACAACTAAGGCCTTTTCATTTCCAGGCTCTCGTGAGTAGAACAGCAGTGAGTGGGTGAATATGCATCTCTGTAATAGGATATAGAGTCCTTGGGGATATGCCCAGGAGTTTACAGTTGGTTCACATCACAGGTCTGTTTCTCATTTCTTTAGGAATGTCTGCACTGATTCCCATATTGGCCAAACCAGTTTGCATTGCTATCAGCAATGGTTAAACGCTTCCTGCCCTTCACATCCGCTCCAGCATTTGTTTTATACACACATGCAATTCTGGCCATTCTGCCTGAGATAAGAGGAAATCTCACCAGTTGTAATTTGCATTTCTTTAATGGCCAAGGACACTGAATGCTTTAAGAATATTTCTCAGCAATTTGTATTTCTTCTTTTTAGCTTCATGCCACAATTTGCAATCGTGTTTGTTTGTTTGTTTGTTTGTTTGTTTTTCCTGGCCAAAAATATAAATTGGAAAAACCACAGGATCTTTACCCAATGGTACTGATCAAACTGGATAGCTCCACGTGGAAGAATGAGGCTAGTTCCTAATACCACCCTGCACAGATCTGTTCAGCTCTGAACAGATCAAGGACCTCAAAGTAAGACTGAGTTCTCTGAATCTTCAGGAGAAAGTGGGAAGTAGTCTTTAGCTTGCAGGCCTCAGAAGGGGCTTTCTCACAAGATCCCGACAGCATAGACACTAAGGTCAACAACTGGCAGATAGGACCTCATGAAACCAAAAAGCGTCTAGACAGCAAAGGATGTCATCACGATAGTGAAGAGGCAGTGTGCTGCGGGTAAATAAAAGTCTGTGCCAGCTATACCTCTAACAGAGGGCTGGTGTCTACCACATATAAAGAACTCAAACAAACACTAAGAAAGGTCTCTCTACATCCAAGAAAGGAAGAGGTTGCGGAGTCATGAGCCTCTCACAAGTTTCAACCAGACAGAATCCTAAACACTTTGTGCCATCTCCGGGGAAGAGAGTGTTGGGTCTCTCAAAGGGCAGATGAAGGCAAAACCAAGGTGCATCCAGATCCACTCATTCACTCCGCTGCTGTCCGCTTTCCCAAGCCACACACTGTGCACTACAGATGTGAAAGACAATCAGAAGGCTACTCAAGCACGGGAGAGCAGTCAACAGTTCCTTGGGGGCACCTACCACTTATCATTGTGTTCCCATCATGGTGGTCTCCTGGTGGTCTTTTACTGTTTGTAATACCTTGGGAGGAAGAGGGGGAACTCTAGGTACAAAGTTAAGTAACTATTGCAAAATTATAATTTGCACATTGTGGTTAGCGACCTCCACAAGAGGCACTGATGGTCACTAATGATGATGTATGGTAGTAACCTCCCCACCCCCAACCCACTGCCAAGATACCATACTCAGTCCAAGTGTGTGGCCAGCAGTACACTGCACATGGATGAACAGTCAGTGTGAAATGAGCTTACCAAATTTCTTTTGGTCATTGTCACATGGCACTAAGGGAAGTCATGTTGCCCAACCTTTTGGGAGAGGTCTACATGTAAGAACAAAGTGTCCAGCCAACGTCTCTCAGAGCAATCTTGAAAGCAGATTCTCTACGCCCTGTGACTAGAGCCTCTGTCCACAGTCTGGCTGCAGCTTCATGTGACCAGTTGCTATGCTGTTCCCAGACTTCTCATTCTCAAACCATGTGAGACCTTAAGTTTGCTTTACACTGCAAGGTTTTGGGTGACCCGAAGGACAGCGATAGGTAACTAATACATATCAATATCCACATTCTTCCCTCAGCTTTCGCCAGCTATGACAGCATGAGTTCCTTTTGCAAACAAGAAAAACGGATCGCGTGGCTTTATGAAGTTCGTTCTCTGTGGATTTAGTCTTTGACTTCCCAGCTGGGCTGCATTTTTCAGCAATGTAACAAGCATCTAACAGAACCAGCGAGGGGGTGGGGCACTTAGCTTGGCTCCTTGTTTGAGGGAATGCTGTGCACAGAGGCAGAGGGCCGTGGTAGCAGGAATACTACCATGGCTGCCAGTGGGAGCAGCTCAGCTTTGGGTAGACCAGGAAGCAGGCCTCAGTTTTGAAGACAGATGCAACATCCAGTAGTCTCCTTCCTTCAGCTAGGTCCCATCCCCCAATGGCACCATGGCCTACCAAAACACCAGTCCAGGTGAGGATTAAGTGTTACAACACAGCCTGTCCAGGACACTTCAAATCAAATGCTGATGCAGGCCAAGCAAGGGCTGAACTGTGAAAAGTGGTGACTCTCTTTTAATGTTGCTTAATTCCCTGGGCTGAAAACCACACCAATGGGGTTTAAGATGCTACAGAGCAAATGCGGACACATAACGGCAAGCTGAACATTGTTCTTTCTGAGAAATCCTTGATGACTACTGATGTCTAAACACAGCCAGCCTAGGTCTGCTCTTCCCACTCAAATAAGTTGGTCCACTACTGCTTTTGTTGACTATAAAAGATTCCATGAAAACACTCTGCCGTTGAATCAGGTGTGAGAGTCAACAGTAAAAAAACTAGAAGAAAACACAGGAAAAATCTTCAGCTTATGACAAACACCACTAAGGTCTAGACTCACTTTACAGACTTATAAATGGATGCTGTGGCCATTAAGTTAGAGCTAAAGTTTATACAAGAAACATTGACTGAATCAGAGGCCACAGACTCAAGGAAGAGGCCTCAGACCTACATCTAAACACCCATGGTGCTTATAATTTTAGAGCAAGTGGCGGATCACTGGGAGAAGGAACACCCGGGTCTCCATTTACAGAATGGTAATGGGGAAAACAAAACGATAATCAACATGGTACTTTCAAAATAAACATTTATCATATGGCTTTGATTTTAGATGTGGCCTCGCCACTTTAACTTGCCCATTTCCTGTCTTAACTGTAACAACAGTACGTCAACTCTAGCAGTATAAAATAACTATTAAGTCCCCAAGCTCCCAGAAGAAAACAAGACATAACTGACATGTGTATCTCACCTGGCATTATTTTCCTTATTGGTTGATTTTTCAAGACAGGGTCTCTCTGTATAGCTCTAGGTGTCCTGAAATTTGCTCTGTAGGCCAAGATCTCCACCTGCCCACTCACCTGAGTGCTAGGATTAAAGGCATACACCCTCAATGCCTGGCTCACCTGGCATTTCTTACGTGAGGCGTGTATATGTATACACGAACGAGATCAGGTAATAATTCTAGGACCTGAGAATTTTATACCTCCAGAGAATTTTTGATTTCTCCCCAAAATAACATTTGAAACTATATGCAGTCATAACGTTGCTTCCATATGACTTCGCAATATTTGACTTATCGATTCTACACAGTTTTAAATAATGCAACATAATACTGTCTTAGGAATAAAGGCATGCGTGCCTTGTTCTGATCTAATCTAATTAGTTAGGTATCTCACATGGCAGATAAAAGGCTCTAGGGTATGTCAGAACTTTTCTGGCTCTAGACTCATAATTCTCTTAAACTGCCTGCCAACCCCATTGGACCATCTCCAGTCCTCACTAAACCCAAAGCATTTACCACTCTGTGTGTGTGTGTGTGTGTGTGTGTGTATACATACATATGTATGGTCGAAAGGGACACTAAGGGCTGTCTAATAAATGAGAGACTAGACTCATGCTCAGCCAGTAGATGAAAGGAAAGCTACAGAAAGCAGGGCTGACCCGGGGCTAGCCGGGCCACACAATGAAAAGGAGCAGCCACAGAGGAGGTGGGGTATCCCACATCTGAGTTTTGTGGCTCATAATGAAAGCAACACCTATTAAAAGGATAACTTCTAAGTCATAACACAAAGATGGACTGGTGGTTAAAAAACTGTTTTCCAAATTGATTTGAAAAGAAGGGATGACATCTTTGGACACTATCAGTGTGTACATCAAAGATGGAAATAAGGGTAGCTTGCAAAAAGAAGGTCTCAGGGGTTAATACT
Organism: Grammomys surdaster; assembly: GCF_004785775.1. NCBI lineage: Eukaryota > Metazoa > Chordata > Mammalia > Rodentia > Muridae > Grammomys > Grammomys surdaster. The sequence continues at coordinate 3,385,986 of NW_021621323.1, forward strand.
GCCCAGTTGGGGGTTGTTCAAAGCTGATATCTGATGAAGAAAGTTAAGCGTAATGGAAGGGGATGCCTGACGTACCATGGGACATCCCCATAGAGTGGTGCACTCCATTTGTACTGTGATTCTAAGTATGGGCTGAGCCCATAAGGGGGGATATATGCTGCATGGCATCCAACAACCACTGTCTCTCTTAGCCAAGTGTCTAAAATGGTCAACAGGGGCCTTCGTTGAGCTGATGATTGTCCATCAAAGGACTAAACTAAAACTACCATGTTGGGGCTTTGTTTTTCTGCTTGGAGGATGTAAAACTAGAGCAGCTGATAGCTGTTTCTAGCACGACCCGGGGACAAGCTTGCCTAGAAATGAAGCCAACGTAGAAAGATAGAGAAAGAAATGATGAGAAAGAGATCTCTAACATTACTGAGGCACTTGAGTTTGGCCAATACCAAATGAAATGCTCACAGACTCTTCCATCATGGAACTAACACATTTCTGTTAGTATATAAGTCAGGCGGTCTGTGGAATGTAACAGAGAGTGTTTCAACCAGCTTAGACTGTAAATACCTTGCTGCAACTTATTGTTTTCATTGAATCACATTTATTAGAGTTGACACTTTGAGACACGGGAGTTATTCCTCTACGTAAGCCACCTACTCTTAATAGGCTCCAAATGCCACCTAACTGAGGATGTGTCTAAAATTAAGCTACAGTATTAATCATCCAATAGCAAGTGTCTGCTAACCTAGGAAAGGTATGTATGACTTGAAGTAAATAAATGTTGACTATTAGTACTATAAATACTGTTAATATCTGTGCATTAATATAGAATTCATATATCAACCCTCCCAACATTTGCGAATGAGAAGTTTTTTGCTCTCATTGTACATGAGGGGGAAGTGACTGACGGAGATTGGGAGACTTACTCAACACCACAGCAGATGGGAAGGTCAGGGCCCAGATGGAGCAGAACATGATAGCCAGAACATTTGCTCTTGGGCACTCTATGCCACTCTTCTAGAACATTCTGCTGCTACTGAAAGGCCACACACTTGGCTCTGCGGTGCACAACCCTTAGCCCTAAGCCGTCCTTTACTTCACTGACCTAAAAGACCACAGTGTACAGAGCATCTGGGGTGGGGGTGGGGGGAAGTTTTCCCACTACAGGTTGCAAACATGAATCAGTCATGGCACTGGATTATGGAGTAGAAACAAGAAAAATATTTTCTCACACAGAAGGGAATATATCTCAGAATATGGTATACATATTTCTTATAAGGGTGCTTTGTGAAATATACATATGTCTATGTTTACTGAGTGCCATGGTATAAGGCATATTTCATTATAGATCATTGTCAGAAACCATCTGAAGGCTAGGAGGCAGAAGAGGAAGCTGTGTGAATTTTGGTTGTAAAACTGTCTAAACCACGGTTCACAGGCACAGGCAGTGGATGCCAAAACTAAACATCCTCCCGAGTAAGAGGAATGTCAGAACTGACCCACACTGCAACCAGTTTGCCAGAAGAAAGCCTTCAAACTCATACACCTAAGAATTCCCTACGAACCCTCTGCTATAACTAAACATTAGAGACCAAGAGCCCTTTCAGGTCCTTGGTATCTGATGCTCATGTAGATACTAAATGATACCACTTCACTCAAGGCTGAAAAGTGAGACAGAATGGGCTGGACACAAGCTGGACACGTGTCAGTTTGTATAAGAGTGGGGTTCTCAGTAGCCCCCCCCCCAACACCCATGAGGCTGAAATCAGAACTTACCAGGAAGGCTTGAGTTCAGACTTGTGTGGGGTCAAGATGTATAAGCAGAACTAGAACCTTGACTGAGTTAAACGTCTCAGGCCCTCACCCACTGTCCCTCCATCTTTTCCTGTGGAACCAAGCAGGGAGTTGGGAAGGCTAGGAGATATCGAGGGCCCTTAAGCTTAAGTTCCCACCAGGACTCCCTGGCTCTCCTCCCCAGAGGGAAAGGAAGCTCCTGAAATTTTTATTAAATGGTTGTCATAAACTGCTTATGAGAGTAAAGCCACATTTTATCACGTTCCCTTTCTCTTCCAAATGGCAAGAGGTGGGCCTGGGCCTGCGTCTGAGCTCTGAGCCAAGATCAGCTGGCAGCGAATTTCCAGCCATTGCCCGTGTCACTGGAAGGACCAAGGAAGCCCATTGCATTACAGGTTCATCCATAATGCATTGCGTTCTGATCTCCTATGAACCAGAGTCATTAGCACAGTCAGCAGCACAGCCTCAGGCTCAAACTCTCTTGTGTTCCTCTGAACTCACATCACCTCCACCTGAGAGTTAACTTCCGGAAAACAGGAACCACTTCCTCTCTCTCAACAAAAGGCATTTCCCAGCCATGGTTGGAAACCATTTGTGGGTTGAGTATCCCTCTTTGTATATGTAATGACAGTTCAGCACCTCAGGAAATGTCTTCACAGGTGTGGACATGAGTTAGAGTCTTGGTAGGATTCCTAAGAGACACGTGGCCAGAAACCCTTCAAAGCCCCTTAGAGAAGCGTCTGAGCCTTGATTCTAATCCATATCGCATTTCAACTTTAGTTGTGTATGTTTGTTAGATGCTGTGGAGGGCGGATTTCAAGGCCTCATGAATAGCAGGCAGGTGCTCCCTCACTGGGCTGTATGCCCTCCTCTGTGTCATGTATAAACAGTGTTAAACATACTCGTGGCCATAAAAAATCTGTCCACTTAGGAAGTTATTTTCTCTCAATGATACTACAGCAACAAAAGCAAAAATAAAAACAACTACTGGTGATCAAAGAAATGTTGTTAGAATTAGCTATTTAAGGCTTCAGAAATAACCAGTTAAGCATTTAAAGTTCAAGTTATTTAGACTTTTAAAAAGGATGATGTAAAGTATTTAAGCATTTAAAGTCCAAATTATTTAGAATTGGGCATAGGATGGTACCAAGAGGTATATATGCTATATAATATATATATGCATATATATATACACACACACACACATATATATATACACACACATATATATCACAACTATATGTATGTGATATATCACACAACCATATACTATATTAAATGATCCAGATAACAATTTAATAAATCAATTCTCATTCCTCACTGATCCTTTCGCTGGACACTGGGGCTTAGTGGGTGCTAAAAGTCTGTTCCTCTTTTCCCTGTCTCTTGATAGGCAGCATGATGCTGGCGCCTCAGATGCAGCATGAGATGGCAGATCTATGATCCAGATCTGGTGATCAAAGCATCTTGCCTACCTTGCCACAGGGATCAGCTTGGGAAAACCAAGCCAATGAGAGGCCAACCTGAGATTCTTGTGTGTGCAAATACTTGAGGTGGGGGGGAGGGAGGGAGAGGGAAGGAGGGAGGGAGAGGGAGGGAGGGAGGGAGGGAGGGAGGGAGGGAGGGAGAGAGAGAGAGAGAGAGAGAGAGAGAGAGAGAGAGAGAGAGAGAGGGAGAGGGAGAGAGGAGAATGAATGAGAATGCACGGGCACACGCATGCGGGAAGGGGTGGGTATGCAGGTGTATACGGGTCAAGAGGCAAAGGATCATCTCTGGAGTTCTGAGGAGGCATTTTCCAGGGCATTTCCTTGAGACAGTAGCTCTTACTGGCCTGGGGCTCTCCAACTAAGCTGGACTGGCAGCCCCTGGAATCTGCGTATCTCCACTCCCCATGCTGCGACTATAAGCCTGGTCTTCTCACATGAGTCCCAGGCTTTTCCCCAAACCCAGAGATTCTTAGTCAAGTATATAGGTAACCCACCTATTAGAGTTCTTAAACTGTCGGGATGCCAGGGGAGGCTAAGAAGGAAGTTAATCATGACAAAGCAAAGGCAAGGAATGGACTCGGGCAGACCACTGGCATACGGCATTTAGACCATACGGCCCTATATCCTCCATCTCCCAGACTGCACCGAGAACAGCGTCACCTCTGCCCTCGAGATTCCTCGACTCTCCAGGAGCAGCTGGAGCATGCGGTGTTCTCACGTATGTGGCAGATTTAAAATGATCTGTGACCCAGCCACTGCCACCTTTCCTGATGTACCCGCATGCCGGTTAATGGACAATGGCATCCATTTAATTAACAGTACACATTTTCAGCATCTCATGTGACAGACGTTTAAGTTAAAGGCTGTATTTTACAAAGTAACATCTTAAAATGGAACAGTAAGTAAAATAGACTGCTAGATAACACTGAGTATTAAAGTGCCTAATTTCCCATCTAAACTTACTAGAGTAAATTAAATAAAGGCTGAACTGATAAGATAGCATTTTAGAGCCAACCTTAATCTCCAAGAGGCAGAAAAAATTAAAGTTGAGACCCAAAACACTAAAATGCATCTTAAATGTTACGTAGCTTAAAACTGTTATCCCTAGATGGCAGTATTTCAAAAATTAGAATAAAAAAAAAAATGAGAAGGCAGGGAGGGAGCATTTCCAAATGGCCCATCTAAATCCCGCAATCTAGATGATGGGAGGGAAAATGAGCATTCAGAAAGAAAAGACAAGGTAATGATCTCGATTGAAAATAATGATATCCTTCTCCCTCTAAAACGTTGTAGGAATGGACTCACTCCATAAAAAATTATTCACACGCTTTTACGGGAAGAATGTCTCAGTGGCAAGATACACATCTTCTCATTTTCAGACGTGGTCCCAAGTTGCTTCTGAGGACGATCAGTTCAGAAGGGCAAAATGAGCAACAGCTCGTTTGGGCAAGACCACATCAGATCCGATCTTCCAAAGAAAACGCCCAAAGCATTCTTGGTGATACGTTAAATTCTAAAAGGGGCTTTGAATCAATAGGTTTTTCTCAAAATAGACCACCAGTTATACCTGATTTTTTTTTAAATTTTTTTCTAACGTAAAATTCTTTTATTACAAAGAAGTATCTTGTCCCAACTCCCTAAGAAGATTTAAGGTATCTGGTTCTAAGCCCAGCACGTAACATTTTAGTATCCTTTTTTTTTTTTTTTTTTGAAACCTGAAACTCATTTGACTTGAAATGTGAGCCTACTGAACCCAAAGTCCCACCATGACTTAGTGTGGCTCCCAGCTGCACTCTCTTTGTTCCCAGTGTGAACCATCCAGGAGCAAGCAGACAACAGAGTACCCACTTCACAGCCCACACACTCTCCCGCACCATTCACAGAACCTCAGTCGCCGCCCCCAGGTAGACACCACTGTACAGGTCATCATCACCATTGAGGTTCACTCTAGGGCTGGGGAGCGAGCTCAGCCAGAAGACCGCTTCCCTAGCATCCATAGAGCCCTGGGCTTGGTCACCAGCACCATGAATCGGGTGTAGTGGTACCCACACACTTCTCATCCCAGTACTCAAGAGAAAAACAGCAGGGATCTGAGGTTCAAGGCTGGATGTCAAGATGCTTCAGTGCCCAGCCTGAGGAACTGGAGTTTCATCTCTGGGAAAAAGAGAACAGATTCCTACAAATTGTTCTCCGATACTACACATGCACTGTGGTGTGCATGCACACACACAGACAATCACACAAACACACACACAATTTTTTAAAGGATTTATTTAATGTATGTGAGTACACTGTAACTGTCTTCAGACACACTAGAAGAGAGCATCAGATTCCATTACAGATGGTTGTGAACCACCATGTGGTTGCTGGGAATTGAACTCAGGACCTCTGAAGAGCAGTGAGTGCACTTAACCACTGAGCCATATCTCTAGCCCCAACACTTTTTTTTTTTTTTAAAGTTTAAGGTTATCTTCAGCTATACAGTGAGTTTGAGATCTGCCTAAGTTAAATGAGACCCTATCTGAAAAAGTGAGAAAAAAAGATTCTATCTTTAAAAGTCCCATCCTAAGTATAAAGCTATCTGAAATCACTGTATAACCTCTAGTTTATTTAAAGTTTAAATTTGGTTAGGTGCCTAGAGGCCTTTTATATATAAAATTCTGGATTTAATGAACAACACATTCTGAAGTATTCTGTTATCAGAAAGTAAATATAAACTCTGTCAAAAATTAGTATTAAATATGCATGAAAATAGAACACGAGTTTTGGCTTAGACCTGAAGGATGGATACACCTCCAACAGGGGACATCTTGCTTTCTAAGCAAGAGAAAACATATGACAAACACATATAGAAAACAAACACTTACCAAGTACTCCCAGGCATCGGTTTGAGGCTCGCATTGGGGAAAAGATCACTAGAAATATCCTGCACGCTGCACTACATTTTAGATCATAGAGACTGTTACGGAACAGACTGCAAACTCCAGAACTTTCCCTGAGGCAAGACTGCGATCATAAGTGAACCTGACCTACAAAGACTAAAACAGGTGTGGCAGAAGCATCTAGCAAGGTCCCCATGGTAGCAGAGATGCTGCCTCCTGACCCGGGTGTTGGCTTCATGGGTATTTTCAGTGTGAGAAAACATGTCACATGTGTCCTTTTCTAAGGAGATAATGCATGGGTCCCATTACCTCTGCCCTACTACTATCTGAACAGCCACACATCCTGCTGTTCTCTGTAGTCATATTGGTCTAGTCTTCAATCCTTCACCCTCCGCCTTCTCATCCACTAAGCATCCTCCTCCTCCTAGAAGAATGGGCTACTCTCACTAATCCAGGTTCACCTCAGGTAGTGCCTCAAATAAGCCTTTTCTGGCCACTTATGATACCTGATCCACCATGCTCAGTGGCACACAAGTCCCATCCTACCTATTTGGGAGCTAAGGTTGGAAGGCAAAGGAGTAACACCCTTGTCAAAACAAACACAAAACAAAAACCTATCAAACTAACTTTGGAATCTGATCCTGCCTTTTAAATACAAAAGACCTACCACAGTGTTGGAGGATACTGATTAACTATTCTAATTAATTTTATCATAAACAGAAAAGCTATTAATTCATCCTTTCCACACAGTAAGACTGGTAAGTCACTCTGGGCACAAGCACATCCATTTACAGCCACATGTGTGTCCCGGACACAGGATGCACATGCAGACCTGGCTGGGAAATGCTCTCGGACCTCATAACTCTTGCATAGTGTTAGCCTGAGATGCAGGGGAGTTGCGTGCCAGTGTTGTGGGTGGAAAAGTGAATTCCATCCTTCCTGCAGAAGGATGTACAGATGATAATTATATAACCAGTGGATGCTGGCCTTCCTGTCTCAGGAAGCTCAAGGGGTCCTAGCTGCCTTCCATTCAGCAGTGGCAGTGGCATTCAACCTTGCTCAGAGCATGAATCACCTGGATGCCAAGCCAACCTGGAGGAAGAGCGAGGATGCTAGAAACACTACAATAGTTCTGGGTCTGACTATTAAGTAAGATATTTTCCATAAATTACAGTATATGAGAAATATGTAAAAACCAAAACCTCCTCAGTTTAAACTTGTGTTCTCAAGAAGATAATGAAGTTATTGAGTTATCTGCTGCCTTTGAATTTTTTTCTGCTAACAATTTTTATGTTACTTCACATTCGTTTTAGTCATGTTCAACAACAGGGATGTTGGGTCAGATGCCAAGAGTTTAAGAAAAATCTTAAAACTGGAAAATTGACTTCTGCTAACCTCCTTTTCTTCTTCAGGCTGAGAACAACCACTACTCACTTTCAGTGGTCAATGGCGGGTCAGAAGTACATCCGTGAAACACTGAAGAAGGGCAAGGCCAGGACTTCGCTACTAATTCTCTGCTGAAGCCAGGGGCAAAATATGTAGACTTCTATGCTTTGAAATAATATCTAATTCTCACTGACTATATATGCTCAGCAAAAGTGAGTGAAACATTATTCTTAATTAATAAATTTGTTTAAAATGATTGGAATATTTTCATCAAAAAAAATAAAAAGAAGGAAAACAACCCAAGAACCATACACATGGTGTTGAATATGAGGTAATTAAATATTTGACTACATTTGAACATCTTTAATTATATCCCAATACTCTTATTAGGAGTAACTTAAAGTCGGAGGCAATTAATGGACATGAAGAGAAACTCACTGACAGTTATGTCTCTGTAATACCTAAACATGTTAAAATGGTACATGTCTTCCTCCTAGCATTTTTCTAAACAGGACACATACCCACAGACATAGAGATAGGACAAACGGCTGTGGTCTCCAAACATGGCCGTGAGCCCACTAAAGCAGAAGAGAACACACACAGAGCGCTGGGTCTTCACCCAGAACAGGCATGGGCAGCATCTGGCGTGTTTGGCACAGTAAGACAAAGGCCAGCAGAAGCTCTGTTTCCACAGTCTCTGATCAGGCAGGCTGGCTGCAGTCTGAAAGGCTGCTGCCTATTCCCCTCAGTGAGAATAAAATGGCCACCGCAGTGAGTTTATAACCACAGTAGATACAGCAGCATTCTACTATCAAAGTTACTGTTAGAGCCGCATACATAAAATGTAACAGAACTCCAAGTAATTGATTTAGAACCTCTACCTAAGGTAGGTGAGAGGGCAGTTCCCATTCATTGAGCATATGTGTGCACAGTGACTGCCCTCTAAGAACACAGTGTAGAAAGGAGGAGAGGACAAAAGATGGACTTAGAGCCAAGAAACATGTTAGGTTCTACTGGACAGGTGATCATATGGTGGTAACTCATGCCTAATGTCCTAAAAAGGGCAAAAAAAGGGCACTTAATCTGGGATCTTCTCCTCCATCCAGTCAGTGTGTGTGTGTGTGGGGGGGAGTCAGGGGTAGGGAGGTACATGTTCCAGTATGTAAGTGTGACTGTATGTATGTAATGAGACAAGCCTGTGTGTAAACATGATGAAAACCATCACGGAAACATGGGGAAAACCTGGAGTGTTAGAATTCACCTTCTGGGGCTGGAGAGATGGCTCAGCAGTTAAGAGCACTGACTGTTCTTCCAAAGGTCCTGAGTTCAATTCCCAGCAACCAACCACATGGTGGCTCACAACCATCTGTAATGGGATCCAATGCCATCTTCTATGTGTCTAAAGACAGCAACAGTGTACTCACATACATTAAATAAATAAATAAATAAATAAATAAATAAATAAGAAAGAATTCACCTTCTGCCCTTCTGTGAGTCTCTTGCTGTTCAGTGTTGTGTATATCAGCTAGTTGGCCCATGATTTTCCAGAGATTCTTGACCTCCCATCTCACTGTATGCGTGCTGAGATTATAGACACTGACTAGCTTCATATGGGTGCTAGGGATACAAACTCAGGCCTCATGCTGGCACTTTACCCACTAAGCCATCTCCCTAGCCCTTTATTTGGGACCTTCCTCTAGTATGTTCAAGAGAAATATTTGAGGCAAATCTTAATTGTGGGACATTCTACAAATATTGAACAGCATTTCTCAGGCCTGTCAAATACAGTCTGAGAAGCTACAAACCAAGAGGAACCTGGGAAACCATGACAATGTATAATATAGTCACTTGGAACTGAAAGGGATAACTGGTCAACCCTACAGGACTCAGAACCAGGGTATGCAGCCCTGAGGTAGATAGAGCATGCTAGCTAGTTTTATGTCAACTTGACAAAAGCTAGAGTCATCTAAGGGAAGGGAACTTCAATAATGCTTCCATATGATTAGGCCGTAGGCAGGTCTGTAGGGTATTTTCTTAATTAGTGACTGATGGGAGTGGTGCTGGTAGTTCTGTGTTGTTGTTTTTTTTAAACAAAAAGCATGTTGTACAAGGCATGAGGTGCAAGCTGTTAAGCAGCAATCCTCCACAGCCTCTGCATCAACTCCTATCTTCAGTTCTTGTCCACTTGGAGTTCCTGCCTTAGTTTCCCCTCAAAAGATTATTATTCAGGCTACTTAAACCTTTTCCTCCCAAAGTTGTTTGCTCAAATACTTTCAGCACAGCAATGCTAACACTAACTAAGACAGTGGGTGATGTGTAATAAATAACACGCATACAAAAAAGGCTAATGTAAAGAAAGCATGTTCTGTACCTTAATCCATAATAATGTACCAATTCTACTTCATAAACTGTAAACACAGTATGTTAACATGAGGTCTTAATAACAGCAAGTTGAATGCTGGGTAAATGGGAACTCTGCACTGTCTTTGAAGAATTTTTTGTTAATCTAAAATTTCTAAAACTTAAGGTTATATATATATATAATTGAGCATGGTGGTTGGAATGAAAATGATTCCTATAAACACAAAGGTTTGAACACTTGGACACCAGGGAATGGCACTATTTGAAAGAACTAGAAGGTATGGCCTTATAGCAGGAAATGAGTCACAGGGGGTGGGCTTTAAGCTTCCAAAAGACCAATTACAAGCACAAAATCTTTCTCTTCTTGCTGCCCTGAGATCCAGATGTAAAACTCTCAGCTACTTCTCCACCCCATGTCTGCATGCCTGCTGCCATGCTTCTTCCCATGATGATGGACTAAATCTCTGGCCCTGTAAGCCAGCCCTGATAAAATATTTTCTTTTATAAGAGCTGCTATGGTTGTGGTGTCTCTTCACAGCAGTAGAACACTGACTATGACACTGAGTTTAATGCTTAGGTTTCCACACAAAGACAAGGAAGAAATACATCTCTGGTATTTCTGTCAATCTTTACATTTTGTTTTAAGTTTTTGAGACAACAGTTCTTCTAAGTAGAATTAAAATGAAAGACTCCAGAGAAGATGCTTTCTCACTGCTCAGCAGCCACTGTGCTTTGGAGGCTGACGTTAACTTGTAAGGAAGAGTTACAGCTTATTTGGGGGTATTTCTTGAGAAATTGTGAATATGATACTCAGCGCAGACAGCACAAGTCCTCAGCAAACTCAGAGGACCTGCAACAGTCTTCAGACTGATCTTCATTTAAAGAAAATGTATTTATTTAATGTATATGTTTTTTTTCTGCGCATATGTCTGGGTACTATGTGCTTGTCTGGCATCCATGGGAACTGTAAGCGAGCAATGGATTTCTCTGGGCTAGTATTACTTCTGATAACTCAACCAGAGCAGGTAAAGAGATACAAACAAGTTCATGATGAAAATAAAATGTTTGCTACTCAAATTTGTTCAGTCTGGGTCTGGAGCGATAACTCAGTAGTGAAAGTGCTTGCTACACAAGGAAGAGGACCAGAACCTGGATCCACAGCACCACTTAATGTTGGATAGGCATGGTGACTCTCCTGTAATTCCAGTGCAGAGACAGGGGCGCTCGGAAACAAGCTGGCTGGCAAGACTAGCTATACTGACAAACTCTAGGTTCAACTGAGGGATACTACAGAAAGGAAATACCAACATCAATCTTAGGGCCCTATATACATGTCCATATAGAGACATACTTACCCATATACACACACCTGTGGCCGTGCACAAGCAAATATACAAACATACTAATACACACACACAAGAAAAAATTAAATTTCTTCACTTTTTAAATCTTGTCATTAAACACTCAAGCTTCATTGCTTAAACTTTCAAGTACGCATGCTCGCAAGTGTAACATGTATGTGGCAGACCAAATTTTTAATTGGATTTTTATATGAATGATGGCAAAAGATCCTCCAGTCCTACCAATTCTAGCTGGTTACGTTTGTTATAGTATTATATGTCAATCATCTAGGGATGAGGATTTTATTGAACCAAAACTTAGTTGGCTGAGACCCAGAAGAGGGCACAGAACCCTCCCTTAGAATCTTAGAATCATCTGGGCTTGAGCCATTTTGTCAATCAATCAGATACTTACTTTTAACCACTGTGTTCAAAGCAAGCTGGCAAAGATAAAAGGTATGTGCGTCTCAAGAACTTCCCATCCCAAACCCAAGAGAACAAAGGGGCTGGGCTGGGGTTCATGAAAAGAGCTTGCCTACAATATATGAGGCCATAGGCTCAACTGTAGTGCAATAAGGAATAAGATAAAACACTTTTCTATAATTCATAGTTGGGTGATACTCTAACCTTCAGTTGATACCAAGCTTAAAAGCTCGAAGTCCCCTGGTTTAACAGGAGTTCAGGACTGAGATTAGTGGCAGGAAGTGGGAAGAGGCTCTGAGCAGCCAGTGGGCCTGGCTGCATGAGAACACCCTCTGCCCTCACTGGGGATTTCAGTCTGCTGGCCCTTTTTAGGTGCCACTTTTGCAACTCCTGATTAACATATCCAGAGCAACAAAATGCTCTGAGAACTTTCTTCTACCAACTCCACATTCCAGCTGGCGATTCCTCTGGGCTTTTCTAGCTCCTCCATTAGTCTCCCACATCCATGGACACCTGCATACGTCAGAGAGTCTCGGCAAAGCAGAGCTGCTCCAGTGTAGCAAGTCCATGTCACTGTGCAGGGGCCACAGTACAACTGAGAGGCAGCAGGATTTCTCTGACTCCTAGACAACGTATTCAAAATAATAATTTCTTATCTGTGGCACTGGGCACAGGAGCGTAAACAGGTTCTTTAGGACCCTGATAATGTCAACCCTGCAAATACCCTCACTTTAGTAAAACTGACACAGAATAAGCAAAGAGAAAGAACCAATTCCCCATTAGAGTGGAACAGCAGAATCTTAACCCAGGGCTCAGCTCTCTTTCTGGCTTGTATGATTGGTTCCCGAGCATATCCGTGCATCATACACACACCACACACAAGCACACACACGTGCACAGATGGAACATCTCAGATGACAGAAAGACAAGGTTTCTTTTTAGTTTTTTTTATAGCAAAATGGCAGGGATGAGGCTAAGTCATCAGACCCTTCCTTTGCAACCTTCCAAACCTGGAAATCTTGAAGAATAATTTAAATTATACAGGTGGCTAAATAGGACTGTATATTCAAGATGGATGCTTCTGTTAACCTTCCAGGGGTGCTTTTAGTGTTGACTGGTATGTACTGGGCCTCTTCCAACCAGAACATCAGAAAAGCAAAAAATAAAAACAAAAACAAAGCAAAAGCCCACAAACAATAATTTAATGAGTTAGCTTTATTATGAGGGGGAAAATTGGAATTCTGTTTTATTCATCTATCTTTTTGCAAGAAAGAAAATTTATCAATGAGTAAGCATGGGATAATAAATTAGAAACTAGGAGATCCCAGAGGATTTATAACCCTTTATATATGCACAAATATTAAGCATGCATTCTATTTTCTTGAATGATATTTTAAGGCAGCTTTTTTTTCCCTAACATTAAGCTCTGTTTTCTGCCTGAAACACCTTAAAAAGCAGTAGGTGGAAATACTTAACAACACAGGGAGATTGCTGCTGCTTTTCTGCATTTGCAAACACTGCAGGCACCAAACCAACACATCTTCCAGCTGTGTCTTCAGACAGAGTCCATTCAGTCAGACTCTCCTCACATGAAGTCTCTATACTTGGTAGAGAGCAGAAATTTGAGTCAGCCAACCATCCCAGGTCACAGAATGCCAATGTGGTGGTTTGAATAGGTTTGGCCCCCACAGTCTCATGTTTGAATGCTTGGCCTATGAGAAGTGGCACTATTAGGAAGTGTGTCCCTGTTGGAGGACGTGTGTCACTGTAGAGGCGGGCTTTGAGGTCATCCCAGTGTAATCCCTTCCTGGCTGTCTGTGGATCAAGATGTAGAACTCTTAGCTCCTCCAGTTGCCATGTCAGCCTGCATGCTGCCATGCTTCCCGCCATGATGATAAGGCACTGAATCTCTGAAATTGTAAGCCAGCCCCAATGAAATGTTTTATGTATAAGAGTTGCCTTGGTCATGAAGTCTCTTCACAGCAGTAAAACCCGAAGACAGCCACTGATCGCTTTATTTTCCCTCAGTGCACTATGACCTCACCAAATGCACGGAGTTGTTCTGTGTTTCCACCTCCAGAGAGGTTATTTCCCTGAGGAATTCCCACCAACAGACAACTGAATCTTTTCACGAAACAAGCTTACGCTTTCTCCTCAAGCAAGCTTTTGCTGTTCCTAGCCACAACACTCACTCTCATATAGAAATGGCGGTTTTATCCTTTTTTTTCTCCCAAGTAGATCTGTAGATTGAGCACTTCTGTTCCTCAATGACTAGCATTCCACCCAAACAACAAGACAAGCTGTTAACTTAGCACTGGATGACAAATGTCTCTTTCTTCCCGCTCCCCCGGTGGCATTATTATTAGCAACGAAGAGACGGCCCTACTCATAAGCAGAGTTTTTCCAAGGCTACAGGGGAGTAGAGATTTTTATTTTCTCAAAACTTTCCTCCATGATTTGAAACATATTTCACTTTCATCATCATGATTTCCAATAACTGAATAACATATTTACTTACAAAGAGACTTTGAAGTGTGCTATTAACTAGTTCTTTCACGCTACAAACAAGCAGCACAGAGAAATACCACTGAAGGAGCTACAGAACAGGCACATTTAAGGACAGCAAGGGTCTTCTCACCAAACCAGCAGGTGGCTGTAACTTACCTATGACAAGGGCTGGGTAGCAAGGATTTACTGACACAGAGATGACAAATAAAATCTACCATTGGAAAGTTCAAGAATCCTTGAAGACAAGTGCCAGACATGATTCTAGGCTCAATGTCAAACAATCAAACTTTGTCTGCTTGTATCAAGCTCTAGTCAGGTAGATAAAATAAAACTATGTGACAGAAATGTGAACCATAGCAGCTTTTGGGAACGATGGAGCACGGGGGCAGAGAGCCCAGCAAACTCTCAGAAAAGACCACGTGACAGTGCAAACTCTGCAAATGCCTCTGTGTGATGGAAATGTCTACACAGAGGTTATTATTTACATACTACAACTAGTTCAGAGGGGTGTGTGGCTAAGCTGTCCGCCAAAGCTGTTTGCTCCTTAGGGGGTACCCAGTGAGTCCATGCCTCGGCTCCTCTTGAATTCTGAAAGGCCTTGTGACTGTCTTTGTCAAGGGTGAGCAAGAGGCAAATGTACAGTCTCCTCTTCTCCCTTCTACAGAAAGCAGAGCCCAACTTTGCTAACAAAACCACAACAGAAGTGCCAGCATCCCTCAATCACAACAATAGCAATCATCCTTTGCTATATATTGTAATGTTAAATACTGGGCCCCCAAGGCCTGGTTGCCCCCAGGGAAGAGAGATTCTGAACATAAGTGATGCCAGGTGTCCTTGCTCCTTAATTTAAAATTACTGTCTGAATAAAGATGCCAACAGCCTATAGCTGAGCAGAAGGGAGGTAGGTGGGGGTGGGAGGGCCTGTGATTTCAGTTCCCAGGTTTGGGGTCTGAGGCAGACCACGAGGAGGAGAATAGAGAGAAGGTGAGAGAGTAGAAGACGCCATGGGGTAGGTGAGTCATGAAAACATGACCGCGAGGGCTGGCCAACTGAGAGTAAGAACATTCCAGATGGAACATGGCACGTTATATTTTGAGGTTACTGGCAGGGAAGTAGACGTAATAGCATAGAGGGTAGGTATCTGCAAAGCTTTAATGCTGATTAAGACTTATTATAAATATAAAAGTTGTGTGTCTTTTATCTGGGAACTGAATGACCAAAGGTGGGGTAGAAACCCCAATTGAATTTAAATATTTACAACAACACTAGCCACTGACCAAGCAGGCCGAAGACAGTAACAAAATGGACTCCCTTGAGACAAGGGTCGGGTCTTTTCAATAGTCACTCGGCTTTAGAATCTAGCTAAATGCAGTTACGATCGGCATTTACCCGGTAATGCCACTGAAGTAGTAACTAGCAGACAGATCTGTCAATAGGAACCCAAGAAAAGGGCAGGGGAACGAAGGAGTACATGATAAGGACTTTTTTTTTTTTTTAAGTCAATGATCTCAGTGAAGACAAATGGACTAGCATTTACAACTTGAATGAATATAAGCTATGCTGACAGCTTGCTGAAGTCTACACTCAGAGACTGTTTGAGGTCATGGCTGAGTAGGTTATAAAAACAGAATCCAAGATGTCCCCCTGGTAAAAGGTTTCTTATTAAAAGTCATGTGACAGTGACAGGCCAACACAGTTTCACTGTCAGTACAGATGACACTAAACCAACACACAGGGGCATGCCACCAGGGTGTGCCACTGACGCTGCAGTCAAAGGGCATAGAAGTACACCATCTTCTGTAGTCTAAATCCTGTCTCTGTCTGCGTGTATCCACAGGATGGGGGGGGGGGCGTTGTTTGTTTCCAGTAAACCAGCAATGACAGTTCTCACTAACAAACTGAACTAGAACCCATCTGAATAGGGTCTGGCTTTGATTTTTTTTTCCTTTTCATATGAATGCCTGGCTGTGCGCAATTGTCAAAATGTGTGTATGAAAGCTGGATGGTGGGGCTCTTTTTAAGAATAGAGTAAGCCGAGGCTGAAGAGATGGCTCAGCGGTTAAGAGCACTGACTGTTCTTCCAGAGGTCATGAGTTCAATTCCCAGCAACCACATGGTGGCTCACAACCATCTGTAATGGGATCTGATGCCTTCAAACAAAAAAGAATGGAGTAAGCCACTTAGAAGCAACACGTAAAGTATCGTAAGTATCAGGGTTGTGTATTCCCATAGGAGAAGAAGAAAACAGGACACTTTTGACGGACAGCCATCTCAAGCCACTCCCATTGCCTTGAGGTATTTATGCACGACTGTTTAGCAGTGCACACTACTCTAGGTATTACTGAAAGCCAGACTCACTCCACATCGCAGACTCATTTAGGTCTGAGGGCAGAGGTCAATGGTAAGCTGCAAAGACACAAAACACGGACTACTAATTCTATAGGGTCAGGACACCATTGCCCAGTCCTGACTCAAAACTCTAACAGACTCTGTGTGGGCAGGTCCCTGGGCAAAGGCGAGAAGAGCATTTGAGTTCATCGAACTAAGAGTCCAGCCCCCTGAAAGTGGCTCCAGGAAGGACAAGGACCCATGTCGTTCACTGTTGATTCATTCAGCCTAGACCAGGCCCTGAGCTCAGCAGACTGGGAATGTTCGGAGACTGAGGAAGAATGGAGAAAATCAGGCTGGAGAGGCACAAAGAGCGCAGGGCAACAAAGGGTCTCATATCCCACCAGGAACAAGGAGGTTAGCTATGCCTTCTTCTTCCTATTAAAAATATTCTGGCTTTGTTTGTATGTATGTTTCTGTGTATGCTTATATGTGCATGCTTTGTGTGTGCATGTGCCAACAAAGGCAAGAAGGTAGCATTCTGGAGGAGACAGAGTTAGATGCAGTTGTCAGCCATCTGACAGGGTGCTCTGACCATGGATCCCCTGGAAGAGCAGCAAATGCTCTTACCCACAGTCCCTTGTTTCCAGCTACAAACCTTTTTTTTTGGGAGGGGGGGCTCAAGACAAGATTTTCCTGTGTAGCCCTGGTTGTCCTACCTCCTGTGCCAGCACTGCCCAGCAAGATCTCATCCTAGGTTGAAGCAAGAACACCTAGGTTGAAGAAGTTAGATGCACAGAAAGGGGAGAGGGGCAGCACTTAGAAACTGATGCCTAGGTCCCCATGAAAGAGGGGACAAACAAACAGTGAAACAGCACAAACTAAAGAGAATGGTCATCATGGGATTTAAAAACTCTGTGTGTGTGTGTGTGTGTGTGTGTGTGTGTGTGTGTGTGTGAGAGAGAGAGAGAGAGAGAGAGAGAGAGAGAGAGAGAGAGAGAAGAGAGACAGAGGGGAGAGGGAAGGAGGGATAGAGTAAGGGAGGGAGGGAGGAAGAGAGAGGGGGAGGGGAGGGGGAGGGGAGGAGGAGGGAAGAGGGAGGGGGATGGGGAGGGGGGAGAGAGGGAGAGGGAGAGGGAGAGGGAGAGGGAGAGGGAGAGGGAGAGGGAGAGGGAGAGGGAGAGGGAGAGGGAGAGGGAGAGGGAGAGGGAGAGGGAGAGCTCATGAGTTTCCTTAGGACTGTTTACTAGTGTATAGGTACATCACTGTAGAAAACCCCACTCCCTCATCAACCTCTCTACCTGTAACTCCTCAGGGAGGGATAGGGCTGTGAGTACCCCTCCACTCCCCATTCCATGACAGAGTCAGTAGCCCCAGTGTTGTTGACAGCTGGTACAGCACAGCTTAGTGCTTGTCTATGAAGCAAACTCTATCCTCTATCGTCTCTGTCAAAGGTCTTTAGGAAGAACAAAAGCTATTATCTCCAAGGATCCCATAAACAATAGCTATGCCCACCGACTACTATGAAATATAAACAGGGCCGCTTTGATCATTGTCCTTCAGCCTATTAATATGTACATATTAATATTCCGCCAGTTAACTTAAGACTAATGAAAAGCTTCAACAGAACGCAGAGAGATCAGAAGCTAACGGAGCTGAGTCAACCTCACTGGGTCCTCGAGTCTTAGAACCAATTCCTGCTTCCCGTTCCTGACCCCAACTGCCATTCATCCCCATTCTCCAAACCTTAATGAGGGCAAATACACATTTATTAATGAGGTATCTAGCTTCATGGTGTCATTTGCTCAGATCCTGACACTAAAATTAATGGTGTCATAAAACTGTAAGGTTCTTTAATTTGTACTGTCACCACATTAAATACAACAAAAAGAGTTTCTCTCAAAAGCCCTAGACGGCCATCCTCTCACCCTCCCTGGAAAAAGAAATGGGCTATGTTTGCCCCACACCTCCGCACCTCCATCCTGAAACTTTTCCTGCCTCGAACTGAACAGGGAGACAATGGTACCCTTAAGCGTCGGCTGCCCTGGAAGTGTGACAATGGCTGATGGATTTTCATGGGACATAAATCATAGCTCAATACCTGCCACCTCGCAAAGCTTCTTCTCACGAACCCCACGTCCTGCACAATACGGCTCGTCATATCCTCTGTGACAGTTGTTGAGCAAGGGAACCATTTGTATGAGGAGATACACAGCATTTTCCTTTTAGAGATAGGCTTTTCCTTCTCCCTGCACGACGAGATTTATTTTATTAAAATCACAGTCACATCCAATTCCCACATGTCAGTTAAAATGTAAAATACACTCAACATGCTCTGTGTAACCGTTGAGTGTTTCAGCAAAGACTCTTGAAATCATACTTAGCTGATCACTGCGTAACGCGGCTCCCAGCGTCTCAGCTCTCCTGCTGTCGGGATTTTATACACAAACTTTTGAACAACTTTTCAGTCCCCTTGGGTAGAGGAGGGTGTCTATGAAAATTTGAGGCTGGATTCGAATGACACAGGCCTGTAATCTCAACGCACAGGAGGCTAAGGCAGGAGGATCATGAATTCAAGGTTAGCCTGGGCTACACGGTGAGACCCTGTGAACACATGTTTGTTGACTGGAAAGTTCTATATAAATCTCTTAAACTCACTTAAGCCTCTTGAAAGAAATTTGTTGAGCGAACCATGATCAAGGACCCTGTTGCTGCTGGGACATCATCTGCTCGAATTTTGCTGCTTCTCTCCATCTCTGCTGTGCTTTCATGCAGGAATTTCCCAGGCTTCTCTGCAAAGTCTGTATACTGTGCCTTTTATCACATGTAGCCACATTCCCCAGCACGTGAGAGACGACACTTGCAACAGGTCCCAGCTAAGAAAGCCCTGAGATCTCTCAGAGGAGACCCCTTACTCACGCTCTCTGAGTTGGTCCAGAGCACCCCTGTGTGGACCTTGCAGACAGAAGGTAATGCTGCCAGGCAGCAGACCTATCTCCAAATCTCATAGAACTGTGAGCCCCCAACTCCAAGGCTCTCCAGGAACCCTCTAAACCTACTATATTTTGATCAAATGCATAGTCCTGGAGAGAAAGCAAGCGGGCTTCAGTGGCCAAAGGGAAACACAGGAAAGCACTTAGGTTTCAGTGAGAAAGACGGGGTGGAGCCTGGGTCAAAAGGAAAAGAGGGACCGAATCACCCCCACTTGGTCTTCCTTCTTTATGAGCTTCATGTGGCCTGTGAGCTGCATCTTGGGCATTTCAAAGTTCTAGGCTAATATCCAATAATCAGTGAGTGAATACCATGTGTGTTCTTTTGTGATTGGCTTACCTCACTCAGGATGATAATTTCTAGTTCCATCCATTTACCTAGGAACCTCTCAAATTCATTGTTTTTAATAGCTGAGTAATACTCCATTGTGTAAATATACCACATTTTTTGAATCCATTCCTCAGTTGAAGGACATCTGGGTTCTTTCCAGCTCCTGGCTATTATAAATAAGGCTGCTATGAACATAGTTGAGCATATGTCCTTGTTATATGTTCGAGCATCTTCTGCGTATATGCCTAGGAGTGGTATAGCTGGATCCTCGGGTAATGCTATGTCCAATTTTCTGAGGAACCGCCACACTGATTTCCAAAGTGGTTGCACCATCTTGCAGTCCCACCAACAATGGAGGAGTGTTCCTCTTTCTCCACACCCTCGCCAGCATCTACTATCACCTGAGTTTTTAATCTTAGCCATTCTGACTGGTGTGAGATGGAATCTCAGGGTTGTTTTGATTTGCATTTCCCTGACGACTAAGGATGCCGAGCATTTCTTTAGGTGCTTCTCGGCCATTCGAGTTTCTTCTGTTGAAAATTCTTTGTTAAGCTCTATACCCCATTTTTTAATAGGGTAATTTGGTTGTCTGGAGTCTAATTTCTTGAGTTCTTTGTATATATTGGATATTAGCCCTCTATCAGATGAAGGATTGGTAAAGATCTTTTCCCAATTTGTTGGTTGTCGTTTTGTCCTATTGACAGTGTCCTTTGCCTTACAGAAACTTTGCAATTTTATGAAGTCCCATTTGTCAATTCTCGATCTTAGAGCATATGCCATTGGAGTTCTGTTCAGGAACTTTTCCCCTGTGCCCAAGTATTCGAGGCTTTTCCCCACCTTCTCTTCTATTAGTTTCAGTGTATCTGGTTTTATGTGGAGGTCCTTTATCCACTTAGACTTGAGCTTTGTACAAGGGGATAAGAATGGATCAATTTTCATTCTTCTACATGTTGTCTTCCAGTTGAACCAGCACCATTTGTTGAAAATGCTGTCCTTTTTCCACTGGACAGTTTTAGCTCCTTTGTCAAAGATCAAGTGACCATAGGAGTGTGGGTTCATTTCTGGGTCTTCAATTCTATTCCATTGATCTTCCTGCCTGTCTCTGTACCAATACCAGGTAGTTTTTATCACTATTGCTCTGTAGTACAGCTTGAGGTCAGGGATGGTGATTCCTCCAGAAGTTCTTTTATTGTTGAGAATAGTTTTCACTATCCTGGGTTTTTTGTTATTCCATATGAATTTGAGAATTTCCTTTTCTAACTCTGTGAAGAATTGAGTTGGGATTTTAATGGGGATTGCATTGAATCTGTAGATTGCTTTTGGCAAGATGGCCATTTTTATTATATTAATCCTGCCAATCCATGAGCATGGGAGATCTTTCCATCTTCTGAGATCTTCTTCAATTTCTTTCTTCAGAGACTTGAAGTTCTTGTCATACAGGTCTTTCACTTGCTTGGTTAGATTCACACCAAGGTATTTTATATTATTTGCAACTATTGTGAAGGGTGTCATTTCCCTAATTTCTTTTTCAGTCTGTTTATCTTTCATGTAGAGGAAGGCTACTGATTTGTTTGAGTTGATTTTATAACCAGCCACTTTGCTGAAGTTGTTTATCAGGTTTAGGAGTTCTCTGGTGGAAGTTTGGGGGTCACTTAAGTATACTATCATATCATCTGCAAATAGCGATATTTTGACTTCTTCCTTTCCTATTTGTATCCCTTTGACTTCTTTTTGCTGTCTAATTGCTCTGGCTAAGACTTCCAGTACTATATTGAATAGGTAGGGGGAGAGTGGGCAACCTTGTCTAGTCCCTGATCTTAGTGGGATTGCTTCAAGTTTCTCTCCATTTAGCTTGATGTTGGCTACTGGTTTGCTGTAAATTGCTTTTACTATGTTTAGGTAGGGGCCTTGAATTCCTGATCTTTCCAAGACTTTTATCATGAAGGGATGTTGAATTTTGTCAAATGCTTTCTCAGCATCTAGTGAGATGATCATGTGGTTTTTTTCTTTAAGTTTGTTTATATTGTGGATTACATTGATGGATTTCCGAATATTGAACCATCCCTGCATTCCTGGGATAAAACCTACTTGATCATGATGGATGATTGTTTTGATGTGGTCTTGGATTCGGTTTGCTAGAATTTTATTGAGTATTTTTGCATCGATGTTCATAAGGGAGATTGGTCTGAAGTTCTCTTTCTTTGTCGGGTCCTTGTGGGGTTTGGGTATGAGTGTAATTGTAGCTTCATAGAACGAATTGGGTAGTGTTCCTTCTGTCTCTATTTTGTGGAATAGTTTGAAGAGAATTGGTATTAGGTCTTCCTTGAAGGTCTGATAGAATTCAGCACTAAAACCATCTGGTCCTGGGCTTTTTTTAGTGGGGAGGCTTTTGATGACTGCTGCTATTTCCTGAGGGGTTATGGGACTATTTAGATGGTTTATCTGCTCCTGGTTTAACTTCGGTACCTGGTATCTGTCTAGGAAATTGTCCATTTCATCCAGGTTTTCCAGTTTTGTTGAGTATAGGCCTTTGTAGTAGGATCTGATGATTTTTTGAATTTCTTCAGTTTCTGTTGTTATGTCTCCCTTTTCAGTTCTGATTTTATTAATTTGGATACTGTCTCTGTGCCCTCTGGTTAATCTGGCTAACGGTTTATCTATCTTGTTGATTTTCTCAAAGAACCAACTCCTGGTTTTATTGATATTTTGTATTGTTCTTTCTGTTTCTATTTGGTTGATTTCAGCCCTGAGTTTGATTATTTCCTGCCTTCTACTCCTCCTGGGTGTATTTGCTTCTTTTTGTTCTAGAGCTTTTAGTTGTGCAGTCAACTTGTTAGTGTGTGCTCTTTCCAGTTTCTTTTTGTAGGCACTTAGAGCTATGAGCTTTCCTCTTAGCACTGCCTTCATGGAGTCCCACAAGTTTTGGTATGATGTGTCCTCATTTTCATTGAATTCTAAAAAGTCTTTTATTTCTTTCTTTATTTCTTCCTTGACCAAGTCATCATTGAGTAGAGAGTTGTTCAGTTTCCATGTGCACATGGGTTTTCCATTGGTTTTGTCATTATTAAAGACCAGTCTTATTCCATGGTGATCTGATAAGAGGCAAGGGATTATTTCAATCTTTTTGTATCTGTAGAGGCTTGTTTTGTGACCAATTATATGGTCTATTTTGGAGAAGGTACCATGAGGTGCTGAGAAAAAGGTATATTCTTTTGTTTTAGGATGAAATGTTCTATAGATGTCTGTTAAGTCCATTTGGTTCATAACTTCTGTTAATTTCAAAGTGTCTCTGTTTAGTTTCTGTTTCCATGATCTGTCCATTGCTGAGAGTGGGGTGTTGAAATCCCCCACTATTATTGTGTGAGGTGTAATGTGTGTTTTGAGCTTTAGTAAAGTTTCTTTTATGTATGTAGGTGCCCTTGCATTTGGAGCATAGATGTTCAGAATTGAGAGTTCACCTTGGTAGATTTTTCCTTTGATGAGTATGAAGTGTCCTTCCTTATCTTTTTTGATTAATTTTGGATGAAAGTCGATTTTATTTGATATTAGAATGGCTACTCCAGCTTGTTTCTTGGGACCATTGGCTTGAAAAATTGTTTTCCACCCTTTTATTCTGAGGTAGTGTCTGTCTTTGTCACTGAGGTGCGTTTCTTGTATGCAGCAAAATTCTGGGTCTTGTTTGTGTATCCAGTCTGATAGTCTGCGTCTTTTTATTGGGGAATTGAGACCATTGATGTTAAGAGATATTAAGGAAAAATGATTGTTGCTTCCTGTTATTTTTTTTATTAGAGGTAAAGTTATGTTTGTATCTTTTTTGGGGGTTGTTGGAAGATTACTTACTTGCTTTTCCTAGGTTGTAGTTTCCCTCCTTGTGTTGGCATTTTCCATCAATTATCCTTTGAAGTGCTGGGTTTGTGGGAAGATATTGTGCAAATTTGGTTTTGTCATGGAATATCTTGGTTTCACCATCTATAGTGATTGAGAGTTTTGCTGGGTATAGTAATCTGGGCTGGCAATTGTGTTCTCTTAGTGTCTGTATGATGTCAGTCCAGGCTCTTCTGGCTTTTATAGTCTCTGGTGAGAAGTCTGGTGTAATTCTTATAGGTCTGCCTTTATATGTTACTTGACCTTTTTCCCTTACTGCTTTTAGTATTTTTTCTTTGTTTTGTGCATCTGATGTTTTGATTATTATGTGACGGGAGGTATTTCTTTTCTGGTCTAGTCTATTTGGTGTTCTGTAGGCTTCTTGTATGTTTATGGGCATCTTGTTCTTTAGGTTAGGGAAGTTTTCCTCAATAATTTTGTTGAAGATATTTACTGGCCCTTTAAGTTGGGAATCTTCATTCTCATCTATACCTATTATCCTTAGGTTTGGTCTTCTCATTGTGTCCTGGATTTCCTGGATGTTTTGAGTTAGGAGTTTTTTGCATTTTGCATTTTCTTTGACAACTGTGTCAATATTTTCCACCGTATCTTCTGCATTTGAGATTCTCTCTTCTATCTCTTGTATTCGGTTGGTGATGCTTGCGTCTGTGACTCCTGATCTCTTTCTTAGGTTTTCTATCTCCATGGTTGTCTCCCTTTGAACTTTCTTTATTGTTTCTATTTC
>NW_021621323.1:3410818-3412970 GCF_004785775.1 Grammomys surdaster
AATCTCAGGGTTGTTTTGATTTGCATTTCCCTGACGACTAAGGATGCTGAACATTTCTTTAGGTGCTTCTTGGCCATTCGAGTTTCTTCCGTTGAAAATTCTTTGTTAAGCTCTATACCCCATTTTTTAATAGGGTAATTTGGTTGTCTGGGAGCAACAAAATACTCAAGGGAGCAAATATGGAGACAAAGTGAGGGACAGAAACTGAAGGAGGGGCCGTCTCAAGACCACTCCACCTGAGTATCTATCCCATGTGCAGTCACCAAAGGTAGATGCTGATGTGGAAGTCAGGAAGTGCATGCTGATAAGAGCCTGATATGGATGTCTCCTCAGAGGTCTTCAAGAATCTAACATATTCAGAGGCAGATGCTCACAACTAGCCATTGAACTGATCATGGGGTTCTCAATGGAGGAGTTAGAGTGAAGACTGAAGGAGCTGAAAGGATTTGAGGCACCATGAGGAGAGCAACAATACCAACCAACCACAGCTCCCAGGGTCTAAACCACCAGCCTGGGAGCACTTAGGGAGGGATCCAAGGCTTTAGCTGAATATGTAAGAGTGGAGGGCCCTGCTGGGCATAGGTGGAAGAAGAGAACTTTGACCTCATGAAGGCTGGACGCCCCAGGGGGTGGGAATTTTGAGGGTGGGGAGGTGGGAGTGGGGGAGTAGATAGAGGTTACATCCACAGAGAAGAAGGAGGAGGGGTGAGGGGATTGGGGGTTCCTGGGTGAGTGGGGGATGGGATAAAGGGAGAACATATGAAATGTAAATAAAACATCCAATAAAAAAATTAAAAAAAAAAAAGGAAAAGAGGGAGAGTGAGGGTCTGGGTCTGCTCTGGGGAGATGGAGAGAAAGCCTGCAGGTCCAGGGAGCTGGCTGGGGAGTGGGGGGATGGGAGGGCAAAAGCACTCACTGACAGCCTGACTTGTACCCACATATGATAACAGAGGAAACTGTCTCCTGCAAGCTGTTCTCCGACCTCTACAACCTTGCCATTCATGCTAAATGTAATTTAAAAAAAAATGTAAGAGAAGTGTCCGCCGCACTCTGGCTCCTGAAATCCACGCTTGCAATTCGGAACTCCTTCTAGGATCAGGAGAAGCAGGTGACTCACAGAACTGGAGCAGAGCAAGAGTTATGGGTACTATGTTCTGTGCGGAGTGGGCCCTGCATTCTTCTCAAGTGGCTAGGCATAGTGGTGAAGGAGGAGTGAGGGCCAGGCCAAAACAAGCTTCCCGGGAGAACAGCATGCTCAAGGAACAGACCTTGGCATGGGAAGAAGGCAGCAGCAGAGAGGCACGCCACAACCCCAAGGACAGACCACAGCAGAGGCTACAGCATGTGGTTTCAGCGTCAGACTAGAGCCCAGCTGCAGCAGCCCCTTGAAAGAAAGATGCCATAGAGGAGGAGGTGAGGGCCAGAGCCAGTGAAGAGGGTGACAAATTGGTGCTCTGGTGCCACAAGCAGCAGGCTTGTTTACTCCTGGGAGCCAAGGATGTTAGAGGCTTTTACAGGGGAAGCCCAGCTGCTGGGAGGCAGACAGGCAGCATGTGCGCTGCACCTTACTCTCAAAGGCTGGGATTCTGTAACCACCAGTCCAGCAGGGGCAGGGCAACTCAAACTAAGAAGATGCTGGTATCAAGTACCTGTGGGCAGTGTGACCTCAGTCAGGCACAGAGCACACGGGATGGCAAACTCAAGCCTAAGGAATGTATTCCCTGCAGACCAAGAAGCATGCCTTGGCTTCCAGCAGAGGCAACAAACTCCACAGAGGGCTGCTGTGGAAACAGCTGTTTGCAGCCTGTACCAAGTGCAGGGAACCTGTGGGCTCCTGGTTGGGGCAGAAACAAAGTTATCCCCAGGAGCTCCCTGACAAACCCTTGTAAAAGGAGTGACTGGCAAATGATTTACATATAGCATAAATCTGTCTTCTGAGTCTCTTCACTCCCAGGCCAAAATTCCAACAGAACCAGCTGAGGCCCATGAGGAGCAGGAGAATGAGAGGAAACCCCCACTGCCTGGATGTCCATCAACCAAGGAATGGAAAACAGCAACGTGGTACAGAGAAACAATGGAATTCTATGCAATCACGAAAGAAAGAAAGAAAGAAAGAAAGAAAGAAAGAAAGAAAGAAAGAAAGAAAGAAAGA
>NW_021621323.1:3412980-3415946 GCF_004785775.1 Grammomys surdaster
AGAAAGAAAGAAAGAAAGAAAGAAAGAAAGAAAGAAAGAAAGAAAGAGAGAAAGAACGAACAAAAGAAAGGAAGGAAGGAAGGGAGGGAGGGAGGGAGGGAGGGAGGGAGGGAGGGAGGGAAGAAGGAAGGAAGGAAGGAAGGAAGGAAGGAAGGAAGGAAGGAAGGAAGGAAGGAAGGAAACTATGGATGTGAAAGAGAAAATAGATGGAACTGGAAATTATTATATTAAATGCTGCAACCCAGGCTCAGAAAGACAAAAACATGTTCCTATACGGAAATCCTAGCTTCATATGTGTGTGCGTGTGCAGTTGAGTGTGTGTGTGTGTGTGTGTGTGTGTGTGTGTGTGTGTGTGTGTGTATGAATAGATGGATGTCAGGAAACTAGAAAGGGGTAGGGGTTCAGGAGACAGGGAAGGAGGCTATGAGGGAAGGGGTAGAGGAGGGTGACAGAACACGTGATACTAAAGGGTGACAGGGAGGGTGGAGAAAAGGGAGAAACCAAAACTAATTATGTATAAAATTTTCATAAAGAATCCTGTTACTTTGTAAGCTAAAAAGCGTGAAGGGCACTCTCAGTCCTCAAGGGGCTTAGTGCCATTCAGGCCACTGTGGGTGGCCTCTGACAGTGGGTAGTCATCCATCAACTAAACAGCACAAACCAGCATTGTTTATAGCCAACACACTACACACGCACACGCACACGCACACGCACACAAGCTAGAAGAAAATGTTCTGGCAAAACCGGGCATGTTCACAGCCTCTAAGTCACAATATTTTAAAGAGGAGCCATATATCACATAATAATGTTTCTGTCAGCTGGCCAAATATACAACAGTAGTCTGAGGAACCCACTGTGTAGCAGCAATGTGGCCATCTTGCTTTAGGTAAGTACACTATGTTTAAACAACAGTGAACTCACGTAACTATACATTTCTCAGAACATACCCATGCTGATAGAAACACTAGCCTATATATCCTGCCACCAGGACTTAGTAAGAAGTCTGAGTAATAGCTGATGTGTTGGGAAAGGCAGGGGTGGGGGATCTGTTTACAAAGAAACTTTTTATAGAATCCTCTCAGAATCTCATGTAGCCTGTTTTGCAGTGAGCCAAAGAGTTTAGCCAACTTGTGCCAAGTAGCACAGCATGGCTCTTGGGTCACAACAGATGGGTCTGCTTCTAGAATATCCTTGAGTACCTCAGGAGTTCAGAGATGACAGGACAGAAAAGGTGGGGGGAGGGAGGGAAGGCATCACCTAGGGCAGAGAGACAGAGATACAGTAACAAGCTGGGCTCATCCCAAGGAGACAACGAGGTCAACCCGGAGTGCAGCTGCGGGCACTAGAGGGCACTGGGCATTCAGAGCAGAGGAAAAGGAGACGCAGGCGGTTCTAACCAGCCTGAGATTCTGGGCTTCACCATTTTCACCTGTAAAGCAGGGCTAACAACAACACTGTATATGAACTGGTTGAGGCCAGATGTAGCTTGAACTTGGGAATTCTTTTGGATTTCAGAATTCTCGCATAGACTTTATAGACTGAATAACCCTAACCTGAAAATCCAAAGAGCCTCAGATTTCAATTTTATGACTCAAAATGTCCTTCTCTAAGACTAAGTGAAGAGTATATACAAAGTGCTCAGGCTTCGGGGTGAACCTGTGACCTGGGAGCATCCTGTACCTGTAAGGAAAGTGGGGAGCACCCAGACAGGTGTTTAGAGCGCGCGCAGGACACTTCATCAGAGACAGATGGTAGATTATGATGGGACCAGGCCCCAGGCTCCTTTTTAAAATGGGGAAGAGCAGAAAAACAGGCTGGCTGGCTCTGACAGGCTGACCGAGAAAATCAGGCAAAGAAAAATGGAATGTCGTCTCCAAGAATCTGGCCCTAACAGTCTTTAAGCAAAAAAGATGGGGGTACAGGGCACAGTGCGGCTTTGAAATGAGAAAAGAACTCTGGTCTCAGCGATGAACTCTGAGAACCAGGCAGGCAACAACCTTCCTCTCAACGCACACATCAATCGAAAAGTTCTAAGTCTACGAGTGAGAACGTTATCCATCAGAAGGGGTTTGGCCTGACTTCAGCAAATGGAGACAGAGGAGAGCAATGGCCTTGCACTCAGACTAGCATTCCTAGAGAAAGGGTCACAGGCAATGTCAGGACTCACAGTGGACACTGGCAGCAGGCAAAGCCAACTTACGAAGTGCCACACTGGAGTCCTCTCGGTCATAATGGAGATACTGTGGACTTAACCTGATGCCATCTGACACTGGACTTCTCTATTTTTATTCCACATGGTCCAACGGAGCATCTGACTATGATCTGATGCCTCCAGGGACCTGGCTAACAGTAGGAGAATGTGTACTGGTCATTCCCACACCAAGACTCCCAGGCCACAGAAGGGAACTAGAAACAGCTTGGGTCTAGCCTGAGTCAGTAGGCTATGATCTGGTTTTACGAAGCCACGTCCTGAGCAGGTTATCAGGATGGAGAAATCAGCTCTTTTTATGTTTAGAGTGGATCTTAAAAGGACAAGGGGCATGAGACACCAAGGACAAGCAACAGCGGCAAGAATAGAGGAAAAAGAAGAAAATACAGGAGAAGCCTTAGGGAAGTGTATTCGAGTCATTTCTTGCTGCTGTGACAAAATTCCTGGATTTGTTTGTTTGTTTGTCTGTTTATTTATTTATTTATTTTTGGCTCACAGAGGGTACCATCCATCATGGTGAGGCTGGCATGGGAGTAGGTGAGGTAGCCGGTCCCGGGGCATACAGCTCCAGGAAACAGAGTGAGATGTCCTGGGTGTTTAGTTGGTTTTCTCCTTTTGACTCAGTCTAGGACCCCAGCCCATAAAATAGTTCTGTCCACATTTACAGTAATTCTTCCCACCTCGAATCTAATCTAGAAAGAAAGAAAGAAAGAAAGAAAGAAAGAAAGAAAGAAAGAAAGAAAGAAAGAAAGAAAGA
>NW_021621323.1:3415956-3435864 GCF_004785775.1 Grammomys surdaster
AGAAAGAAAGAAAGAAAGAAAGAAAGAAAGAAAGAAAGAAAGAAAGACAGACAGACAGACAGACAAACCCAAGACCCTTGCAGACGAGCCACCAGATCCTAGCAAGCTGACTATCAATGTTAAGCATCACAGGGGGTCAAAGAGAAACAAAGATGACCCTGAGAGTTTCAGGGTCTCAGGGACTCAGAGCAAGTCCCTGTCTATGTGACAGGGAAGCTTTGGTGAACAAAGAGTTTGTTTGAGAAGCCACCCTCTCAAACTATCTAACCAAATGGCTTGTGGAAAACAGGGTATTCTAGACGTCGCTCAGCATTCCTTTCATTCCGTAAGCGCTTGCTGAGTTTCTACACTGGGACCCTGTGTTCATGGAGCTTGGAGCATAGCGGAGAGTTCACAGTACAACTCACCACGTAAGAAATAACAGCCAGTGCTCTGACAGGAATACACACGGAGCACAGCAAATAATGAACACTGCGGGTGGGGGGAGGGCAGAACTTGTTCAACCAAAAAATTTAACTCAACTTTAGGGAGAAGCATCAGTGACTTTTTTCCATGTTTTTGAGGTGTATGTGAGACACATGTAATGTGTGTACATGTTTATGTGCATGAATACTGGTGTGCACATACCACAGAGCACATGGGGAGAGGTCAGAGGACAATCTCCGGAGTTAGTCCTCACCTTTGACCTCATTTGAGACTGGGTCTACCACTTGTCTACCACTTGTCTACCACTTGCCTACTCTTGTCTACCACTGCAAATACCAGGTTAGCTAGCCTGAGCACTTCTGGGGATGGATTGTCTGTCTCTGCCTCTCATATGCCTCTAAGAATGATGGGATTAAAAAGGCATGCTACCTGGGTTCTTGAGGAATCCAACTTGAATCCTAATGTTTGATCAATGAACACTGACACTATTGATTGATTGATGATTGATTGATTATATGTGTGTATACTAGAGTGTATCTGTTCCAGATGCAGATGTCAGAAGAGGGTGCTGGCTTCTCTGAAACTCGAGTTAAGAGTAGTAGTAAGCCACCATGTAGGTATGCTGGGACTCAGACCCCAGTCCTCTGCAAGAACAGCGAAGGCTCTCAACCTCTGAGCCATCTCTCTAGCCCATGTTTTTGAAGTTTTAAATCCACAGAAATGGCTATTTTTCCAATTAGACATCAATCATATCTTAACTTTAGGTCTTTTTCTCATAAAGGTGGTGACAAAAGAATGCCAAGAGATCTAGAAAATAGGATCTCATCTGCTCAGCTACGGCAGCATGTGGAGAAGCCTCCAGTAATGAAACAGAAGCACATGCCAGACCTGTGACAGACAGCGCATGGCCAAGCAAACAGCTAATGCTCTGGCCACAACTCAAACCCTAGGGCAATGCCCACTCCAAGACCACACATTCAGTCAGCTTCATCATCTGACAGCAAATTTCCAAACTGCAACCCATGTGATCTGAATTCTCTATTCACTGAAAGTTGAAGACAATGCCAGAAGATACCCAAATGCCCTTTCCAAGACTAAGGTCAAGTGAACAGAAGACAGAGATGACATGGGACTGCCAAAAACTATGAATTCTCCACAGAGCATAATCTCCTTCAATCACTGGATAGGAGAAACAGTAGGGAAAATATAGCTGAGAGCACTGCATGGTGAGTATTTTAAAAATGCAGACAAACAGCAAGAAGTAGCAATACAGTCTTGATTGGAGAGCTATGTCTAGCCTACATCTTTCTCCCTCACCACTTATCTTGGTATAATTTCCCTGCTGCTTCTGCAGAAGACTTGAAGATTGTGAGCAAATACTTCAACTATGCTCCTCAAATCCTTGGCCTCTGGTAGACTGGGCTTGGTATACTGCCTCTGCCTTAAACATTTTCTTACTATAGTTACTATGGGAATTTGGCTAAAGATGGTTCTTACTTCATTGTATTACATATATATTACAAAGTATTCACTTTAATTTATATATATATATATATATATATATATATTACAAAGTATCTACTTTATTACCTATATATTACAAAGCATCTACTTTACAAGGCCCTCTGACTTCGCTCAGTAGGATCATTTATTTTGTAATAAAAGAACTCCAACCTGTGTCCCTTTTTTAAGGTGAATACAAAAAAATCTTTTTACTATCTTACTTTCCCTTTATGAGTTAGCCTAATCTACTAAATAGAATGAAACAACAACAAAAGACCTGTAATAACAAGCATTTAATCAGTTCTCACTGGGCAATGTATTCTATCTATATTCATATCCTTATATGATGAGTATATGCATATATACGTATATCTCCATACCTTATCTATTCTCATATCCCTATAGATTTGTGTGTGTCTTTTCCATTGAGAGATTATCTCTAGCCTTATGTATTCTTAACAATATATACCCATAGATATAATTATATATTTATTTATACATGAAGGACATATAAAATATACGTTTCCAGCCGGGCGGTGGTGGCGCACGCCTTTAATCCCAGCACTTGGGAGGCAGAGGCAGGCGGATTTCTGAGTTCGAGGCCAGCCTGGTCTACAGAGTGAGTTCCAGGACAGCCAGGGCTATAAAGAGAAACCCTGTCTCGAAAAACCAAAAAAAAAAAAAAAAAAAAAAAAAAAAAATATACGTTTCCAGTCATCCCTCATTATACATTGAGAGTGGATCAAAATCTGTAGCTGTGAAATCCCTCACATCCAGTAGCACAGTACCTGCAGAGGGCCTACACACATCCTCATGGATACTTTCTATCATCTCAGGCAGTCACAGTACCCAACAGTGTACATGTCACCTAAGCAGTAACCATACTGTGCTATATAAAGAAAACTGGCAAGGGACAAGTTTGTTCATGTTCTGCATAGAGCCCTTCGGGGGGGGGGGGAGTAGTACTTTTTAATCTATGATTATTTCAGTCTGCAGAAAGGAAAACTGCAGATCCAGGCTAAATGTATATGCTATAGAAATTTTGTCTGAAAACATGGGCAGATGAATGGACAGACTGACGGACAGGAAGAGAAATACTTCATATCCTCTGGTAGTTTTTCCACCTATTCACAGGGAACGGATACTAGCAATGGTGAATAGCTGAGGGTACATTAGTGAGGACCTTAGCACACCCTGGGATGTGACTGTGGATTCCTGCAGTAGCAGCAATTTTAAAGGCTGAGTTTTGTGCAGAAAATCGGCATGATCACAAAACAAAACTAAACAATATCACACAACAAAAAACGCCAGCGAGGCTAGGACCAGAAAAACTACAGTTGCCACGCCACAGACCTGCCTTGCTTGTGGGACACACACCTATGCAGACTGCAAATCTCAACTGCCAGCAGAGTGAAGGAGAGAGCAAGCTGCGGGCAAGGAAACACAGAATGCATTGTCCAAACCATCTGGACACCAGTGTGGCTTAGGCCAAGAAGAGGAGCCAATCAGAGATGAGGAGACAAGGGAACACCACCAAGAAGCTAACCTTTCCGTGAGTCCTTGGTGCTACTACCTGTGCCCTCAACCACTTTAAGACCACTCACTGGGTCACCTCTGCTCTTGCATAGACTTCTCACCTTGTCCCAGTCATACCCCACCTCCTAAGAACTGAGCCCAACCTCCCTATGAGGGGTACATGCACTTCCTCACCTGATGAGTCCTTGAGAAGACCCAAGGACCTGGTCTCTCAAGACTTGAAACCAAACCAACCAGCCAGCATACAGTGAGTTCCTGCAGCTCAGTCAGAAGGCATCTGCCCACGTCCCTCATTCTAACAGGTTCTAAGCCTGATGACTACTTTCAAACCAGGGGCTCTTTACGAATCAACAAACTCAAGAAGAGAGCGAGCTGGCTAGTCAAAAAAAAAAAAAATCAAAGTTAGCCAGCTAACCAGGGGAGAGATGAGACAGCATGCATAGTATGAAGAGGGAAGCTTCTCAGAGAAGGAGGTCACAGTGTGTAGTGTTGGCCATGGACGATCAGAGTCCTCGGAGGGCTGTCAAACACTACTCCAGAGAAAAAGGTCTCCAGCCCACTGTGCTGGGCTATTTCTCAAATTTATAATATTAGTAAAACTAACCTAAAAGCACTATTAAGCTAACAGTAGTATTTTTACATAGTTTCTCAATCATGTAAGTAAAAAAAAATACATGCACATGGTTTTGTGAGATGTAAGAAAGTTAACCTGAAAGGGATGTATGTAAAACAGGTAGCCATTCCTGGTAGAGCCAAGCTGGACAGCAAACAGACCTGGGTTCAAACCATGGCTACATCCTTAGGTTGAACCTATATAACAGGATGGACAGGAAACCACCCACCATTCAGGCTGCTGGCCAGGAAGGAACAAGTCTGACTACTGACCATCTCCTAGGCTGAATTAGTTGGCTCATACAGTCCAAAAACAAGTCCACATCAGAGAGTGTGGGACTGGACAATGCAAACATTACAATGAGCCCCTAATCTGTTCTCAAGGCCAGGGCGAAACCAACCATCAGAGTCCATGACCAATGCCTAACAGGCCCACGTAGCATACCTACAAACTGGAGAGGACAAAGGTTGGGTTGCAGAGTTTTAATGAATCCCTCCCTTACTTCTGCAGACACATAACCCTGTCACAAGCAGAAAACAGACTGAGCCCCTTGTCCTTGTGAAGCTCCCCTTGTGGAAGGAAGACACTCAATAATAAAACTTAAAACAAAACCCATATCTCAGACAGTTAAAAGTCTGAGGAAGAACATTTCAGTGAGGAAAAGGAAGCGTGAAGGAGAAGGAGTAGGTGACAGCAACCTTGAACACGCAGGCACAGGCTTGGGCAGGGGAAGCCAGGCAGAACTCTGAGGAGTGACCTGCCACCTTGCTCATCCAAACTCTGATGCTGCTCCGGACATGACAGGGACATTGGAAACATTCCATTCCAAGTAAGTAAAAGAACATTAACACAGGTAAACTCCTCAAAGGAAACAGCCCCTAGCATGATGGCTTTGGTGATTTGTTTGCTGGTAGGGGGCTGGATCCAGGGCCTTACACACACTAGTCCTCCAGTGTGCCACTGGGCTACACCATACCCTGACCTGATGGGGTTTTGTACTCTCTAAAATGTCCTGACTTTCTTTATTCTTTTGGCCAAGAAGACCTATATGCAAATGAAAACACACCATAGCTATGTTCCCTCGGGTAGCACCTCTCCTCATTCACCTGGCTCATGTTTACCTGGTGTGACAATAAACAGCTTAGATTGTCACCCCATGAGTAAGAACCATGTCACAATAGCAGTGATTTGTTTAAAGAATGTCGCCCGCTGCATAATCAGCCTATAGGTTGCCATCTGTCTCAAAGTCCTCATAAAACTAACCATATGCTGTTTCTGTCAAAGCTGATCCAGTCACCCACACCCTTCCCCAGAGAAAACGATACACGTTTTTTAATGTGAGGGAAGGAGTCTCGGAGGATGCACACCAATGCATTTCTACCCTCTTTCCTTTCAGATTAGAGATGTCTCCTTCGTTCTGTCCATGGGTTGGCCATGTCTACCAACCCAAGCAACACTTAACAATTTCTACAAAGTTCTTTAGGGACCCTGGAGACACTGAGTATGCAGGCATTAAATCCAGAATCTTGTTTGTTCTCTGCGGTCTGACCTGAAGATATGAGGAGAAATACGCTTAAGCACATCTATCACAAGAATGCTTTTCCTCAACATCATCTACTGTGGTTTAAAACTCCACCTGGAGAAAGAGCAGGTCCCAAAACCCAGGAAGTCCACTCTTACACAGCTAACAACTAGAAAGGAATTTAAATCATCACTTCAAATGATGTGGAAACACCCATGGAATGCTGCTTTGATCGACAAGACTGAGAATTCTCCACTGTTAAATACTGATCTCACAACTCCCACCAATGACCAATGAGCAGCAGCATCAGTACCAAGCGTTCCAGACCTCAGGCTGGCTTGTCTTACTTTTTTAAGCAAAATGTGAGTGATGATTATCTCCGAAGTGTGCCTGTGATTTAAAACAATACTGCAGCGAACACAAAGGCACTTTGGTACCTTAAGAACGTGGGCTTTCAGGGCAGCAGTGGACCATTAACGCAGCTGCTGGCTGTGGAGGTAGCAGTTCTTCAGCAACTGGATCCCTTAGGGCAGCACTGAATTAATCTGACCCACGGTCTACAGACTCGAGCATAAATCATAGTTACAGAACTGGCCCGATGTCATCATTTTAAAAGCCCCACGGGTTTCCGCCAAGGCAAACGGTCCACTTGGCCTGGGAAAGTATGCGTTCAACAGAATTGAATGGTGCCAAATGAACGGAGGGTTTTAGCTTTCCACCCCTCTTAATTCATTAATCCCTAGGGTAATCCTTTTCACCTCAAACAGCCAATCTCTCAAACCTTTAAAGGTGTAGCCTGCACTTCACCTCCTCACTGAAGCTGAACGACATGTCTACCACTGCCATCCTGAGGTATCAACAGTTAACAATGGGTAGACTCCACCTCAAGGAACTGAGTTCTGCTAAAGGGGATTCCCCTGCACCAGTAGCAACTGTCTCTCTATGCAACAAATGGGTTGGACTCATTCCTGGCCAGTCTTGAATAGTTATCCTTCATAGATCTTGAACCCTCCCTCTCCCAGGGGCCTTCCTAAGTCCAAGCATCTCAAACCAGGGTCTCATGGGGACACTCCTGTCCACAGAGCAGTGGACAATCACAGCTCACAGGATGACAGGGACAGTCACTGATAGAGGCTTCTCCCGAATAGTGATACAGTGCAAATTAAGCATGATAGCATACAGGCATGGATACAAATATTCAGAAAACAAAAATCACAGAAAACACTTTCATAAATTACCAGGATAATCGTAAGCGCGCAAAAAATTTCTCAGACCTCTCTTGTACATACATAGATGCAGGCTTTCTAAATTTCACTATAAGTCTTGAGTGTATATCCACAGTTGGCTAGGGAGTTCATTTTTAGAGAAGAAACAGCTTGTCACTGTCAGTCCGCCCGAGGAGACACTATCACTGCTAATCCCTCGGCCCTGAGCCCTTGACAGATGCAGGTGGGGGCAGCGTGGGAGCCTCAGGGACCAGCCTCCCTAACTCCAAAGCATGGGAGCCTGGGGGAAAAGGGGTGTGTATGTGGGGGGAGAACAGCCTCCCCAGCTCCCCTGCTTGTTTTCTCTTGTTAAGGTTCTGGCCAGTCAGAGCCACTGGGGGGTGGGGACAGTAATTCCAGAGCTTTTTTTTTCCTTAGATTGGTCCAGGGGATCAGGAATAATATCTCATCAATTTTCTTTCTTAATTCACAACAATAACAATCTCTTGTATTTTTTTCTAAAAAAAAAAAAAAGGAGAAAACCATTAAAGCTAAATAAAAGTCTCCTTAAAGGCTTCCCTCTCCCTTAAATAATCAACATATTAGATATCTACATGACATTCTGAAAACTTTTTCTGTTTCCACAGAAACTAAAACACCCTGATACTCAATGCTGCATTCAAGGATCAGCTTATTGTATTTCTTCTCTGTTTCACAAGGGCTACAGAGTTTTACCACCTTCTGGACGCGCACGTCATTTACATCAGAAAGTATTACTTTTTTCTTTGTCTCACGATTTATAGGCACAATTGACTTTTCCAGTGTTATTAAGACTTCGACATCAAATCCACTTCGTACACTTAGTACTGAAAAGAAGAAAATCCACCACAGAATTAGAACTAGAAAAGCGATTACCTTTGCATCCTCCTTCATAACTCACGTCAGTTACCAGCATTCAGTCCTTCCTCTGCCCCTGATATTTACCCTTTCTTGTCTACAGTATGGACATATTTTCCTTTTCAATAAAAAAAATGAAAATGACATTACATTAATCACCGTAGGCCATTCATGGTAGCCACACAGTCGTGTCTAACGATTTTTAACACCGATTTATTTACTTACTGGACTTAATTGAGTCTCCTCATTCATAAAGCTACAGAAAACTACTGCTTTAAAGTCTACTTAAAAAACTTAAAACCCAATCTGAAAAATCACACCCCATACATCTGACTTTTTCATATTTCTGCTCGTTCAGAGGACGGCCGCCGGGTCACCAGTTTTCAGACTCTGGTGAAGACTTCACCTCTCCTTTGGAAGCTACTGGGGTGCTACTCATTTGAAATGTTTTCCACTCTTCCAGTTTCTCAAGAGTCTGCCCACCAGAACCCTTAGCTGTGTTTTCCCCTTAGGCCCTAGTAACCTCCCTGCTTCGCTTTTCGGCTCTGTGTTTCTGCTACTATGAAATACACACTCACAGAATCACCCAGCATGGATTCTGAGGCCTTACAGGACCATGACCTACCATTATGCAAGTGATGCTGGTTGCCTAAAGACTTTAAGTTAGGTTCTATATTAGGAGCCATTTATTTGGGACCTCTCCTGTACCAACAAACTCATCATATTTAGCACGTCTCACCAGAGAGTTCGCAGTGGACCTGAGAAAGGATAATGTTGTAAAGATAACCTGAAGATATAAGGGGGTTGGGGGAAGTAGCCTGGTTTGGAGGAACACTGTTCTGAGAGTCTGGCCTTGCAGATCAAATCCGGAGCTGCTAGCCACTGGCAGTGTCAGCTTGGCAAACAGCTTCACTGTGGAGATGGGGATTATCACAAAGCTAATCTTAGATTCGTAGAATCCAGGCTGGCTGGGGATAACCTTGAACCTCTACTTCCAATCTTCCTGCTTCCACTCCCAAAGCACTGGGTTTATAGGTGTGCACCATCACGCCCAATTCATGGGGCAGGTGTGTTCCAGCTCCTAAGGACTGTGGACTGAACTCAACCCCCTACTCTAACCCACCCCTCGGTTATAGGCAAGGGCTCTACCACTCAGATAGGGACTGGGTTCATATAAAGAGCTAACCAAAGGGAGTGGCTGAGATGCCCTGGGCATAGCTTGGAGCTTGGCCCACGGGAAGCCCAGCAGGCATTAACTCCTTTTAGAGGGCTGTTTACCAGTTCAGGAACTAAGAATACCTTCACCGATTCACAAATCTTTAGTTAGACTTGTTTTCCCTGGGAGCTGCCTTCATCACATCGGATCACAAGATTCAACACACATCCTGCGTTTTTGGCACTTATTAATTCTGGGGAGTTAATTAAAAAGTGGAATTTATTTTAGGAAGGGAATGCAAACAGCGATACTCAGTTAATCAATTATGCAAAGCTGAATGGTCAGGAGGCAGACCAAGTCTCACAAAACCTCCTCCTGAGACAGGAACTTGCAACATGAGCAGAAACCCCCACACCTTTATCTCTGACAGCTGTGAGGGAGTTCACTCACATCCCACCCCCCAAATACTTACACTTCGATAAGAGAAAAAAATCCTGAAATGACTCTCAGCTCATCCAAGGCAAATTCTCCTCTCAGCTCTGTTCCAAGAAACCGGGCCTGAACTGCTTTTTTTTTTTCCTTTCCAATTAGCATTTATAGTCTGCCGGGCCCTTGTGTTAGGCTTTGGGGATAAAATGTTTAAGACAATAAATAATAAATAAAATGAAATTTTAAAAAGGCAGTTCCAAGCCCTTTCCAGTCTTGGAACCTGAGAATGGTTCCTTTGTACTTGGAAAGTTCTCGGAGCCTAATGCTGAGCAGATAAGACTGGTGCGCCGTCTGTGGTTGTCTCTTCCAAGGAAGAACAGAGTATGGACTGGTCCCCACAGCTGAACGCTCTTCCCAATGTTTGCCCTTGAACTAGGAGCCACTAAAATTACTCCGGCACTCCTCCATTAGGGGGTAGCATCTGCCTACCTTCCTCACCTGCCACCCCAACACCAGCTCAGGAATCCCTTCTGCTGAGCCAAAGGCCTGATGCCTCCTGAAGAAGTACAGGAACCCTCCATATGCCGGCTGAAAGCTTCAGGGCGATGGCAATGGCGGCTTCTCACTTATGGGTGCATCCAAAAGACCGAATGTATCCTCTGTTCCAGCCCCAATGTCATTATAGATGTCAAGGAAATAAAGACCCACGAGGCTAGGGCAGGGAGGAG
Organism: Grammomys surdaster; assembly: GCF_004785775.1. Classification (NCBI taxonomy): domain Eukaryota; kingdom Metazoa; phylum Chordata; class Mammalia; order Rodentia; family Muridae; genus Grammomys; species Grammomys surdaster. The sequence goes on from NW_021621323.1 coordinate 3,425,972, forward strand.
CCGCTCTCCTCCACACTAACTGGTCCCTGAAGTACAGCATCTGCGCCCCGCCCCCAGGCCCAACTCCGGGATCACTGCATCCATGCCCCGCCCCCTTCCCTGAGGCCCCAAGCTGGCTGTGCCATTCCCTTACTTCACTCTGGCCTCTTCCACCATCCTCAATCCCTCTTCCCCAGCTTCAGGGCCAATACAACTGCACCGAAAAACAGTTCCCAGCCTCCGTGGCATACCTGGTGTAGGCACGGCATTTTCACACAGACCTCAATCCCTGGACTTGAGCTATCAAGTGAACTGGGTAAGCACCAAGCAGATCAGCTAAACAGAAAGGACTCATGGTTCTGTTTTCAGAACCATGACAGCCAAATAAATGGATGTTTAACAAAGGCCAAGACTTCGTTTTCAGCTAAGTGTGATTATTTTTTAACTGCTTCTTCAAAATAACATTGCTATTAGTTTCCCCACTAAAACCATTATGATAACAAGGCAGACAAGAAGATTGCATTGCGTGGAGTAGTTCAGCATGGAGGCTTTCACGAATAGCTCTCTCTCCCTATTAGGCACCTCAAGGGCTCCTCTACTCCCAGCTCTCTCTCCAGTTCAGTCCTCTCCGGAAGGCAAAGGCTGCGGAGGTGTGTTTAGTCAGCTCTGAGCTTCATCAACAGCATAAAGGGCAGACATCTACAAATCAGAAAATAATGACGACATTCCCTGCAGGTCTGTGTTACTCACCAAACCCCAATTAAAATGAATGAATGTTCCCACCCACCTTCATGAAGATCAGAGTATCCACGGTACGTGACGGTTGGCTAGGACCATGGTTCTCCTCTGTGAGATTCTTTCATTAGTGACTTGTCTGTGGAATACACTGTCATATTTCTAGCCATGGTAGCAAACATACCTGTAATATCAGCATTTAGGAGACAGCGGCAGAATAGTGCATTCTAGGCCAGCCTGGGTTATGTAACAAAAACCTGCATACTTTTTTTTAAGGGTTAGGGATATAGTTTAATTGGTAGAGTGTTTTCCCAGTGTCTGTCCAGTACCATATAAACTGGGTGTGGTGGTACATTCTATAATATTATCACTCAGAATGTAGAAACACAAGGGTTAAAATTTCATGGTCATCTTTGTCTCATCATTGATTACAAGGACAGCCTGAACTATCCAGGGTCCTTTCTCAAAATAAAATTCTACCTGTTTATATAAGAGGTTAGACATGTTAGTCGAAACTAAAATTTCAATTAACTCCTTTAAAAGAAAATAAGCTCTTATTCATCCTAATTATAATCATACTCATTTCTATGGCAGCTTTATATTGCTGCGTCTCTGAAAAACCATTTTAGAGTGGGACCAACCACTATCACCAAGCTAGTGCCAACAGGTGTAGTGGTACAAGTGACCCTGTCAGGTTTATCTGGTTCTGACAAAAAAAATTCACACAACCATCACCTCGGCTAGACTGCAGATTCCAGCTGACCCCTAGGACTCTCTTGCAAACCAGAGAAAGGTTGTTCGGGTAAAGTCACCTCAGGCTCACCCTTCCCAGGCAGGCTGGAGGCCCCATACATACTTCTGACAGAATAGCAGAGCGACCCCATGTTCTAAAGGTGACCTGTGGCGAGTCTAGTATAGCTGCCAGCTGGACCCTAATGCCAAGATGGAGTGTCCTTGGCAGCAAGAAACCAAAAGGCTATCAAAAAGTATATCTGATTCATTTATGTTATTTGACTTTAAAGCTAAAACACAAAATTTATAAAAAATAATTATACATTTTTAATTTCAGAATGGAACCTGACAACCTGAGAATATTCCCAATGCCAGCCAGAGGGGCAATGGTATAAAAAGAAGCCCCTCTAATTAGGCAAGGCTAGGAAGAGCAGAGCCAGTATATTGATGCCTAGAACCTTCCCTCCTTCCCTCCCCTACTCCACCTCCCTCTACCCTTCGTTTCTTTAGAAAACCAAAGATTCTGGCTAGCTGGATTTTCTCCTCTGTCCTTTGACATCTCAAATCCCCTCCTGTTTTGATCAAAGTTAATGACTTCAAGCTATAAGCACAGACTGACCATTGAAAAACCTCAGAGCCAATTTAAAAAAAAAAAAAAAAAAAGGACAAGAAAAATGAACCATAATGACTTGTTGTCACTCCGAGACCAACCAAGCTATGAACTCAACGGCAAGAGGGTAACATACTCATCTGGCTTTCGTCTTCTCGGGCCTGTGTTAGGACAAACAATGACCAAGACCTAGTAAGGTCTAGAAATAAGACAGCCTTTTAGAAAACACAGTAAAGCCATGATCAGTCAGGGCTCAGGGCTCATTGGCAACCACGCTACTTACAGAGCAAGCGAAGGTCCATCTCGGATAGGGATCACTTCCAATTTGGGTCCCCTGTGTAAGCCAGGTGCTTAGCCCTCATAGACGTGAACTGTACAGTCAGGAAAGCTAAAAATCACCTCAGGGAATTGCAGGCCTCAGCACTTTAGAAAGTCTCTTGTCTTCTAGGCAGCTCCCCCTGCTTCTTTTATCTCCTTTTTGACTCCTAATCCCTCTGTAGGGTTTTAATTACTCTGTCACAACGACATTTCTCCACAAACAAGAGCAACCCAGTGGAGTCCAAAACGGCTTAACTTTTCATTTATTGTATCATCATCTTGACATTTTACAACTGCGTCATTAAGACCTATTTTGCTACACATTAAACCATTCCTTTGACTTCAGTTCAACCTTCTTCCTTTAAAAAAAAAAAAAAAGAAATATTTCTAAATAATCTGAGGAGCCAGTAATTTGCCTTGACATGAGAGAAGTCATGGTAGGTAAGTCATGGTAGGTAAGTCATGGTAGGTAAGTCATGGTAGGTAAGTCATGGTAGGTAAAGGCAAGAGCTAGCTGGCAGGCTTCCAGCAGCTTGGAGACCCTGGATTAAAGCCTGTACAGTCTTTAATACAGCTCATAGCTGGGTTATAGGATTCAGGAGCACGCCTTCACTAGTGACGTGAGAAACCACCACTAGCTCACCCCCCCCCAACACGGGACCCAGGGGAATAATGTCGAAACTGTAGGTTGAGAGCCTTCTAGGGAAGCTGGAGCCATGCAGCTGCAGCATCTCCTATTCCGGGGTCACTGCTCCTCCAACCCCCTCCACTGTGCAGCCAGTGCCAGCACGAGGCATTGGCTCGCACACCCCGTGATGCTGTTCCACTCATCCCAGATTCCTTGTCCCACTGCCCAGAAACTGCCCCTATGCCAAAGTCCACAGGTCCCTACTCTACCCTCAGACACAGCAGGGAGACCTCAGGGATGAGTCTTATTAGAAGAACAGAAGAACTAATACCACTGTATGAAACCAATTCAATCATCCCCATGATATGTGAGCAGTGAAAATGTTCCTCTCAGAGGCTGTGAGATGGTGTGGTGAGAATCCTGAGTGCTGGAGAACCTAAATTCAGGTCCCAAGCATTCACCTAAAAAGCCTGGTTGTCGAGGTGCAGTGCTCCTATAATCTCGGTGCTGGGAGGGGGAGACAGAAAGATTCAGGGGTTCACTGGCTGGTAAGTCTCACTGTGAGCCCTGGTGCCATGAGAGACCTTGTCTGCACAAATGGTGGACAATGATGAGGAAGCCACCCAAATCCACACACATGGCCACTTCCAGCTATACATACCACACATACACACACACACACACACAAACACACACACACACAAACACACACGCACCACATACATATCCATACATACTACACACACAGCACATCCACACATACCATACACACCATACACACCATACAACATACACATATACATCTACACACACCACACACATATACACCCCCACACACCACACACACATAAATACACCCAAATACACCATACACCCAACCACACCACACACATACACGTATATACACCCCCCACACATACATCCACACCACACACATACACACATATATATACCCACACACACACACCACACATACACCATACACCCACCCACACCACACACATAAACGTATATACACACCCCACACATACATCCACACCACAAACATAGACACGTATATACACCCCCACACACACACCACACATACACATACATAGACATGTATATACACCCCCTACACATACACCCACACAACACACACACAAACATATACATGTATATATACCCCACACACATACACACACACACTCCATATACATACACCCACACCCCACACACATACAACCACACCCCACATACATATATACCCCCTACACACACACACACACACTCTTACCTCTCTTTATCTGAAAATGTCCTGAAACCAACTCAACATGTATGCCCAAGTATTGCCAGAGGTTATGAACGGTATCTAACTAAGCTTCCTAAGCACTCTCAGTGTACAGCAAGCATTTAAGATCAGCTAAGCAACTGCTGTGACACCAGATAAATACACTGCCTGCCTGTGCTGGAGCTTGGGGGTACAAACTACATTTGCCAAGGCAGGATGAATACACAGCAGCATTCAGAAAGAAATTCTACACAGTCCCCACTACTACACATGAAACCTTTGCCTCAAAGGCACAACCAGAATACTGTACCGTGTTTAAAAATCACCGCTTTCCTCAAGGTCTGTTTCCAAAGTTTCTGCACTTCCCTTGGGCTAATATGTTCTATATAAGTTTTTAAGAAGAAAACATCTAAAGGTTGGTGTACTTCCTCATGTTGTAGGTAGATCACTATAGAAAAGCAAAGTGAGAGGAACTTCACAAAACAAAACAAAACAAAAACAAACAAAAGAACAAAACAGTTACCAAGAGGACCTTTGGATGCTTTGGATGGGAAGGCACACTTTTGACAATTTACGTGCACGGCATCCTTTTATTGCCAGGAACAGGGGATTGAAAATGTGAGGCCAGGTTGCTTTTTTCCTTCCCATTTGCCAAGCAAGCAAGCTGACGGCTACTTGACTTCAAGACAATAGCATTCTCAGACACCTCCCTCTGACAGTATCTGAGCACCTGATTAATTGAATCAGGATGAAGTTGAGGGGAAGGGCAGACACTAAACTTTGAGTCAGGAATCGTGAATTTTAGAGCGGATTCTGCCTCAAACCAGATATGACCATTGGGTGATTCATCTCATCTCTGGACGCCAGGTTCCTCACCCATGGAACAAAGAAGAACCTTTGGAACTTTTGAAGGGCCCTCATTCCACCCGGACATGAAGGCAGAGTCCACAGCTGAGAAGGTGGGCCGCTGAAACTCACTGGCTACCAACCAAATCTTATTTTTTTTAAAGAACTTCAACTGAGGGTTCTGAAAATGTTACCAGAAGAACACATCTCTGCCTTTCCTTCTCCACCCTGTTCTCCTAACCTCTGAAGATATTTTAGAAAAAATGTAACCTTTCCCCCGTTCCTCTGCTTTTCCTGTGGGGGAAAAACAAGACAGCTGGCCTCATACAATTTCTAAGCTGGGGCACTGTTTCCAAGGTAACAAGTTTTCTTTAAAAAAAAAAACAGATAAGTATAGGACATTGACTATGTAGATGAACCGGTGACCCTCTAGTTATTTTATAAATAGGCAAGAAGGCGGATAAACTCTTCTCAGACTTACACCAGGGAGAATCTGGTCGGAGCTTTTACAACATTTGCAAATGATCCTCTTTGGGCAAGGTGGTTTCTAAACTACAAAACTCCAGAGAAGGCTGCGACAGTTAATCCAGAGAAAAGCAGCTTCTGTAGAGTCTACAGGGTTTACACGGACATGGAAAGGGGCTCTTCAGCATGGGGTCTAACTACAGATGCCCTTTCTACAGCTTCTTCGCAGCCACAAGCAATGGCACAGCCGGCTCCCTTGCCTGCTTACCACACAGCGAGCAGCCACAACCCTTTCTGATCTTCGCACTGAGCCACTTGCATGCATAGGAAACACAGTGCCCGGCTGGAGGACCGACTCTGGCTTCCAAATGAAGATGAAGTACCAAGGAGGTGGTACCCACCCACCCCCACTCCACAGACAAAGGCAAGGAACTGAACCCCCTGGCAGCTGGAAGGTGGTACGGCCACCAGCCAAGGGTGAGAGGGCAGAGGGATAGCAGTTCTTCCTGTGGCGGATGTCCTGCCATGGCTAGCACCCAGAGCACACCACTGTGTGCCAAGGGGCTGTTCCCAAGCCCTCCTCCGAAAAAATGTGAAGAAGCCAAAGAAGGGAAATGGTGGTACACTCGTGACATGGTAGACACAAAACGAAATCGATGCTAAGATGCTGGGAAAGAGGTAGTATGCTGTGAGCACCCGAAATCCACTTATAGAGCCTGTTGGGCACAAGCGGGTCAAATCTGTGGCTACAGTATAATCTAGGAGTACCCAGCCTCCATGATTTCTAGAGGTCTGGGGTACAAACAAAGACCTATTTGTGTTCTCTTGGATACCCACACTGCCAATTTGTCTCTCACCTTCTAAATAAACCTAATTACTCAGTCTCTTCTTAGGCTGTCTGCCTTTTCCCTGGCTCCAGGAAAAGCAAGCACATATTGCTCTACTCAAAAGTGGGTGAGTTCTGATCAGGAACTCTAGAGCAGGCAGGACAGGCTCAGTACATAAGCACCTCAGTGCTCGGACCTGGGCCTTAAACACAGCACTTTCAAGCTTTCTAGTAGATGGTCCTCTTTGGTATCCTCCTGAAGGTGTTGCTACACTCATCCCATGGGGATCAAACGCTGGGCCTCAGGCATGCAATATCTCCACCCTGTCCTCACCACGCCCTTTGCCAGCCACCGTAGCTCAGGCTGCCCCTGCCTACTCTGCTGACTGGTTATTCTATCTCAGCCCTTTGAGAGACCTTTCATCTTCCTGTTTTGTAAAACCTGTACATCTCAAAAAGTTAAAAAGGAATTAACTTCCTCGTAGCCCCGAAGGATGAAAGAGGTAAAAGGCGTTCCGTCTCGTAAGACTTTGCTGAGCCTTTTAAAAAAGCGAGCCAACTGCGCCAGTGTCACACGATTGCAGAGGATCACAGAAATCTGTCCCTGCCATATGTCTCACTGAGCAAAGAAAGGGCAACGTTGGTGTTAACTTCAATTTTCCAAAAATGCTACAGCCCCATTTTTCTTTCTCCGAGCCTGTCATTTCTTAAGACGAATCTTGGGATTGCCGCCACCAACTTTTACAGACCCTTTTCTCCTGCCTCTTGCTTTGAATATGTTTAATATAATCTCTTCTCTCCTTCCACAGGCCTTCCATTTATTTCTGTTTACTGATATAAAAATCTTACAGGTTTCCCATCCTTCCCAGTCCTCGGAAATAAAGGACAGAGCGGATCAAACAAAGGAGAGGCGGAAGACAAATAAAATCCAGTTATGCCGCTCAGATTCAGTTCCCTGAGGCGTCTTGATGTGCTCTAGAAGGCTTCAAGGAAGAAGTCACAGCTCTACTGCAGCACATGGGCTCCCAGAAGATGCAAATACTGCCTCTCTAATGTGAACTCTCAGATAATGTCACTGAGTGTATAGTTGGCCACAGCTTACACTGGTGGAAAGCTTCGTTTGTTAAAGATGTCTTCGGGTATGTCACGTGCCATGTTATTCTTCGGGTGAGAAGATAGATTACAAACTGTAGACGTTGCCTAGAAAGGACCATGACACTGTTCATGTGAAAGAGCAGATCCAGAACAAGTAAACAGATGTAAGAAGGCAGCAGCCCTCTTGAGACTAGAGCCACTCCCCAGGACACTCTCGATGTCCTCAACATAGGAAGAGTTTCCCAGGATTGACGCAGGCTGCAACCCAGACCCAAGTCATCTTTAACACCAGACAGCTGTACACCAGAACACCAAGCTCCCACACAGCAAGCAGAGACAGCGAGCTGGGATAAACGCATGCTCACTTAATAGTATTTTAGGGTCGACTAATCTCCTGGAACTAAGATCGATCCTGATCCCAAAGCAACTGAGCCCCCAAAGGTGGGCGCTTAGCAGCCGGATCACCGCCTCAGCTTAGAGGCCGGAAATACTCCGGCCTTCACTTATGGCTCTGATGATGGCTCTACCAGACAAAGGAAGAGAGAGCATCATTACCAGACAACTTCATTCCCTAAAAACACCAATTTTCTGTAATTGGCCATGGGGTGAGGGGTGTCTTTCTTGCTCCTTGGCAGGATTTCTTTGCATTAGCTGGATAATTGTTTCCTTTCTCCCACTGCCTAGATCTACATGCAGGGACCAGGCTGCTGGCCACATATAGATGAGGTGAGAGATCGTGGTAGGCCAACATAGGAAGAGAGTTTCCCAGAAATAAGTCCAAAGCTGGAACACCAATTATACAAAAAAGCTTTTAAAAAATATTTATCATGACCCCCAAAATTTCATTGCCTTGTGATACGTATAGGGGTTTGTTTATTTTTGTTGTTGCATAGAACAGAACAAAATACAGTGAATTTCTCATCGGATGTTGCAATGCTGCTATCAGTGTGTATAGGGGATACCACTGTGGAAGGCCCCCCACCCCCGCTGCCCGCCTTTTCTACCAACCTGCCGAGTTATTTCAATAGCACATCAAGCTCCATTTCCAGTCAAATCTCCTCCCTGTGTCTGCAATCACAGGTAATGAGCCTCCAGTGAGCACATTTACTCTCAGCCTGGCAGCCACGGTCTGTGATTCTAGTCACATGCCTGTGTATTAAGAAACCGAAGTGTGCAGAGCAAACCAGGAAATGAAGGGACACTGTCCCCATCTCAAAAAGACCGTGTTGCTAACAAAACAGCACCTGTGGTTGCAAATGATTCTGGCCTTGTTCCCTCCCCGTCCCCTGGATTTACAAAATGAACAGGGCGTTACCAGGCAGTCAGCTCGCCTCTACAGCAGCTGGTCCAGAGCCAGCTTCCCAAAAGAGAAGGGCTTACAAAGGCCTGCCACGATCCCTCATGTCACCTAATGTTCTAGACATCCCTCTGTAGTGATTACCAGCCTTCTGGCTGTGACAAAGTACCTGATGAAGCAACTTAAGGAAGAGAGCTCTTCCTTTGGCTCACAGATACAGGGTACAGTCCATTCTGTCACAGAGTCACAGCGGCAGAAGCCTGAGACAGCTGGCCTGGTGGCAACTGCAGTCAGGAAGCATAAAGAGACTTGCTAGCTCTCAGTTCATGGTGTCCTTTTTATTGACTGTTAGGCGGGTCTTCCCATCTTAGTAAACCTAAAGCTGAGATCCCTCTCAGACACACCCAGAGACTGTAAACCCCATCCAAGTTGACAGAGTTAAGGATCACACTGTGTGAGATGTTATTCTCAACTCAGAGCTGAGATCCCTGAGCTCACAAAATAAGCTACCTCCCCCAAAGTCAGAGAGTTCATCAGGGTCATGATGACTAACTAGAACACCCAAGCCTCCTGACCAATGTCCCCAAGAGGGCCCAGGCTCCATCAGCCCAGTATTGAGTACTGAGAGGGACTGATTGATGTTCAAGAAGCTGGGACAGAACTGCCTCAGTTCTTTCTGATCTGCTTTTGCTAGGAAAAGGGCAAGTCCAGGCCACCAACCGTAGACCACATATACCCTGGCCCTAGACCTCAACACACTATCACACACCAGCCCCCTCCTCTCAAAAACTCAACATCCCACTTTAATGCACGCTTAGTCCTAAGCATGCCAAGAGACTGGTACCTGCAGAAACACAATCACCTTTCATTATTTTAGGTTTCTCATGACGACAGATCACTGTGAAATTTTGAGGTCTTAGACCATGAGTTTCTCAAGCAGCTGACTCTACAGGTTTGGGAGGAGAAGGAGAAGGAGGAAGAGGAGGAGGTAGAGGAGAAGGAAGAGGAGGAGGAAAAGGAGAAGGAGGAGGAGGAGGAAGGAGAGGAGGAAGAGGAGGAGGAGGAGGGGGAGGAGGAGGGGGAGGAGGAGGA
>NW_021621323.1:3440864-3445327 GCF_004785775.1 Grammomys surdaster
AGGAAGAGGAGGGGGAGGAGGAGGAGGGGAGGAGGAGGAGCTGCCACACAAGACACAGCTGGGTGACACTCCAGATTTCCAAACCCCATGCACTTATCAAGTAGCAATCAGCTCCCACACTTCGCTGCCCTCACTCCGGGAGAGCAGAGCCAGCATTCTGTCCTATCCAGCTTCCGCCAGGTACTGTACACTCTGTCTTCATTGGGTCTGTCTGCAAAGGACAGGGAGCCCATGTTCTAAGTTCAAAGGCAGAAGGGACGGGAACCGCAGACTGATTTAACATAAAAGAATCAGGACAACAGGAAAGGACAAAGGAGTGTGCCAAAAACAGAGCCCTCTTCTGCTGTTATTTATACTTTTGAAACAATGTAAGTTTGACGCTTGCCAAAGAGGTACAGGAAAATCCTGGGAAAACATGCACTTTAAAAGGTCTCCAAAGCCCTCTGAAAAATAATAGAATCCAGAAGGCTGTTCAGAAAGAATTAAAATGGAATAATAGTCTGAGCATATGAACAATTCCCCATTTTGCACAGATTATAATCTAAAACGTCAGTTTTACATGCTTTGAAACCCGAATTCGTTCCTACCTACAGAAAAAAAAAGCCATAATTGATAACAAAATTGATAAGGAATGGCACAAATGCCTTACATTTAAACATAAGCCTGTAAAAAAAAAATGTTGATATATAACTCACTTAAAATCCACTCTTGTTGCATGTAGTTAAGTGTTTTGGCAAGTATATATATCCATTCTATCATCTCTACAATCAAGATCGGTACACGATCACCACAAAGTTCCCTTGTTGACCCCTATATGCTGGACCCTAGACATTCACCCATCTGCTCTGTATAACCACAGATTAGTTTTGTCTACACTGGAATATCATCTAAATGGATTTACACAATGTCTCTGAGTTTCCATGCATGTTGTTGTATACATTTAGACTTCCATTCTTTTTTGTTGCTGAGTAGTATTCCACTGTATGGACATACCACCATTCACCAAGTGATGGGTACTTGGATCAATTACAGGTTTTTGTGATATTATCAATAATGTTGTTATTTATAGTCACAAATGTGTTTTTGCAGACATATGTTTTAAATGACTTGGAGTAACTCCTACATGCTTTTCAGAAGCTAATGCACTACTCTATACTGTGATTAACAGTAAAGATTAAAGGCTGACCTACAAGAGTACTTCAGCCTACAGCGTGTCTGATACTGTCAACACTGCTGGGATATGGAAGTAAGCTTATAGTGTAGAAAACACTGAAAAAAAAGCTCTCCTTGCCCACTTTGGTGGTGTCAAGGTTTCTTTTTGACAAAGTTCTATTCATGCCTCTCTCCTTTCCCTGCCCTCTGTAAATGCCTGGTACACAATGCTCACACCAGCCCAGTCTTATGCAGATAAGCCCTAGAGTGTGGCCATTTGGGTGTCCCATTCTCAAAGCCACATTCTTTATGTTTTCTACCCTGCCCCAAATCAAAATACCTTCCCCTGCTAAACTACTTGCATCTGACCAGATGCCACCCTATGCAAAGAACTGGCGGCCCCTCAACAACAGTAGTCCTGAGTTTTCGAGACAGATACCACTGCTGTACCACACAATTGCTCTGCTTCCAGATGAACTACAAGCAACTCACAGCAACACATGAGTGACTTGAAATCACAGGAGGTGAGGATGCTTACTGGATGGTAATTTAGGTCACTTCAGGGTAGGAAGTTCACTGGATTTACAGGCTGGACCTTCCTCATCATATCCTCTGTCCCCCACCCCCCATTATTGCTTCTTTGGTTTCTTTCCTCCTTTTGCACCCCAGAACTCACAGATTTCCACACTGTCTCGTGGTCATCTGTACCACAGTAGTAACAACAAGATACCATGCATAAACTACAGGTTGTCATCTACACCAAAGTGAGACTGTTCCCTGCTACCTTCCAGTTCCTCTGGACTGGACTACCTGGCACTTTGCAGCACAGCTAGCATCCTCTGTCCTAGGACCAAATGTACCCTGCTTGCTGCAGACGCACCTCAATGCTTTATCTTCAGTACCACAGACTTCCATGGTGTGGTTGAAGAAGAGTCACTCCGGACCTTCTAGAAAAACCACGTTTCAGAAGCTTAAGTCATCGAGCAATTCTGATAGGCCAGAGAGATGATTCTGTGCTTAAAAGCATTAGCTGTCCTTCCAGAGGACCCAGGATCAATTCCAAGCACCCACACGGCAATTCATAACAGTCTATAACTCTGCCTCCAGGGAATCTGATACCTCTGTCAGCACAGACACAGAAGCCGGCAAAACACCCATACACATTAAAAAATAATAATAATTTAAACTATTTTAAAAGGAAGAAATTCTGATACCAAGGCCAGTATGTTGTCAATAGATCTGAAACCTGACACTATCATTGGTGTTAGCCATGTCGTATCAGGGTAAGAATCAGAAACAAAGTCAGAGCTTTGAACCACCCCACTGTGTTTTTCAGTCTTCTGCTATCTTAACCCCAAGAGTAACTCTTCTGGCTCATGCAAATCGAAAGTATCTGTGAAGCAATGAACTGACTTGACATTCACAAAGCTATGCTGAGCAGTCATCGAGTGGGTGGCCAGGCAGTGGGACGATTCTTCTGGGATGTGCTTGCATTGCCTGCCCCACAATTCCGCCTTCATCGCCGCCCATGCCCCTCCCTTTCAACCCTCTAATGGCTCTGCAACAGGCAATGGGCTCCAGCCCCCAGAGCATGGCAAAGCCAACCACACAACCCCCTCCCCTCTTCCTCGCCATGCACTCTGAGGTGGCCCAATATCAAAAGGAACTTAAAAAACAGATGCGCGCACACACACACACACACACACAGGTCATCATCCAGCCTTGCATTGAGGCCTTGTTCTTTTGTCAAAAAGCCATGATGGAATATCATCCAGAAAGTCTGAGACTTGACTTCTGGGAACTTTCTCAGCCCCAAACCCCCAGGCTTTGACTATGTTTCACCTTGGTACCAAACAACAAAACAGGGTTATTTCCATGCGTTCTTGAGTTTCTAAAGGCTATGTTCTAGAAGGATGAATGTTTAGTGAGGCTGAACAGACTCACCAACAGAATGCTGTTCTACCCTGCCTCATCCTGACAAAAGAGCCACTAAATCTCTGCCACCAAGTGGCTCTGAACCTAGGAACTGAGAGGAAACAGCAACAGACTTTTCTTATCAAACTGTTAGCCCTGCATGGACCCATTCATGAGAATAATTCACAAAGTATAACTTTAATACGATATGCAGTCCACGGTTCCATGTGTGAAAATACAAACTGGAATGAGCTGGGGTAGTTAGTGCTTGCTTGTGAGATTTAGACAGGGCACAGTACATTTTTAATAATATAAAAAAAAAAGTTTTATCTACTTAAAGGTTTCCAACTACAAATTCCAAAATAGGAGGAAAGGCAAAGAAACTATGTACTGAGCACATATTCCCTGCCCTTCGGGGTGTCTGACTTGTTCTTGCTGCTGTTTTTGAGACAGTAACTATCTCATGTAGCCAAGGCTAGCCTTGAGCTCTTAATTCTCCTGCTGGGGTTCCCAGTGTGCAACAGCACTCTATGCTAATGAGAACAAACGGCTTCAGCATACTAGGCAAGCATTTTACCAACTGGGCTACATTCCCAGCCCACAGAGTCTTTTTAATTCCTTAAATTTTGTGAGTATTTTTAAAGGAAGAAAGAGAGAACTCTTTGGTAAAGCAATCCAATTTGAAGCTCAAAAGCTTTACTGTGTTCTCATTCCAGGGTTAAAAATATACTTTCATCTTTCCAAAGCATTTCTGAATAATCATCAGGAGACTAATTTGGAGGAAGATGGCTGGTGCAGGACTTCATGGATAGGCAAAGGGAGACGTTGGAGCAATGGCTTCCCACCCTCAGCTCAGCTCCCTCAGATAGGAAGGCCAGGCCCCTCCTTCACCGTCAGACCCATCACGTGCTTCTGAGCTGCCATTTTCTCAGTAGAACTAACCATCACACTCACTGTCCACAGCTCCCAGTGTCACCTCAGTGCGGCCCTTCCAGCTCCTGGCAGCCCTACACATAAGTCTGCAAACTGAGGGAAGAGAACTATGCTCTCTGAGGAGCCAGAGCTGAGGCCCAAGCTAGGAACCTCTCAGGACTCCCAGGAAAACTCAACTGCAGGTGGAAAGCTGTCACAGACTGTGATACCTCTGGGTTTCTGGTAAAGCAAGGCAAAGTAAAAGCATATACAGTGACAGACTATAAAATCTCAGAGTTAGCAACAGAGTTTCTCACCTAATGATACAATGTATCTGTGTGTGGTTTTTGTTGTTGTTTTTGTTTTTTGAAGAAAGATTTCTAGAAAGGCTTAGTGGTACAGGCCTCTACTCTCAGCTAATTGGAAGGTTGGGATGGATGGATGGATGGATGGATGGATGGATGGATGGATGGATGGATGGATGG
>NW_021621323.1:3445337-3451588 GCF_004785775.1 Grammomys surdaster
TGGATGGATGGATGGATGGATGGATGGATGGATGGATGGATGGATGGGTGGGTGGACAGATGGTCAGTCAGACAGATGGTAAGTTCAAATCCAGCCTAGGCAACCAGAATACATTCAGGGCCAACCTAAGGAATGTAGTGAGGTTCTATGTCTTTTTTTTTTCCAGTACCAAAAAAAAAAAAAAGAAAGAAAGAAAAGGAAAAAGAGGATGAAGATGATGAAGAGGGAGGAGGAGGGAAACTTATCATGTTTTTCTTTTTGCCGTGGTTTCCAGGAAGCTGGCATGTAAGTACCATGCTCATCTGTAACGGGTTTGAAGGTCTAAGGCAGCCTGCCCTTTCCTGTATGCAGCTTTTATCATTTATTTGCAACCGTCCATCTTTATATATAATATATATGTCTGTGTGTGCTGTTTTAGCCCGACTTTCCTTACTTACCATCTGTAATTAGAGCACATGGTTTTTATAAAGGAAAAGATTTGGGATGCTCGACATGAAATCTATATACACCGCACCTACCCATAAATTGACACTTTTCCCCACAGGATTTCACGAGAAACACTTTTAACTTGGAACCTGATTCATTACCGTGTACCATGCGAGACACGCTGCTGGAGTGTGAATGAACCACGTCTGTTTGAACTCACAGGATTCCAGACTATGATGCAGACACACACCCACACCCACAAGAGTGTCTATGACACGAATCCATGCACTCCCCAAGGATGCCAGGGACAGGGACCCATGTGTCTCTCCAGTAGGCTATCTGTGACATGAATCCATACACTACCCACAAGGCTACCTGTAACAAGAACTTGTATTCCCCTCTGCCCCCAAAATACCTGTGACAAGGACACATATACCCTCTCACCAAGAATATCTACGACAGCAAACTATATACCCTTTCTCCAAGGGTACCTGTGACAGGGACCCATATGAATCCATATGGATCCATATGACAGGGACTACTTTCTTCCTTGGATCTATGTTTTCTAAATCCATTGAACTTCTCCCCTAAGGTTTGGTGTTCCTTGCCCTCCAGATGCTAACACGTAGACCTGGAACATTCAGAGACTTCTGTGCCATCCAGGCTTTCCCCCACCTTGTTACAGCAATTCTTGGTAGAATAAGTTCACACTGAAATGGAGTCTTCTTGTGCCCGCAGTTCCCTTAGGCCCACTCTTGACTCTTCCCCTATCCCCAGGGATTCCCCAAAGGCCTAGACTTTATTATCAGGTCCCAGCACCGGCTGGCAACAACAGCCAGATGAGGCTCAGGCATCCTGACCCCCACGGGGTCTCTAGCACTTTTTAGCCTCTTTTAAAATGGCATGTCTTCTCTAAAAGGAACGCATGCAACACCCTCGGGTGCTAGAGGAGAAACTGGCCATTTAGACCCACGCCTTTGAACCATAGGTACGCGTTCAGGGTGTACCTTATTCAGTCTATCCACTGCAGTGTTTTCTGGTTTTAATTGTTTGAGGACTTGTCCCTCTAAGTCCAAAATGTTAACATCATCAAAAACATGTTCATTTCTTCTCTTTCTCCCATTCCTGCATCCAAATGGGTTTTTGTTTTTTGTTTGTTTGTTTGTTTGTTTGTTTGTTTGTTTTGGGGGGGTTGGAGGTTTTGGTGGTGGTGGTGGTTTGGTTTGGTTTAGTTTTTTTTGCTCCTCCAGGGAGAAAAACTCAGACATCGATAAACTGTGTGAATTTCTGTTTTTAAGAAAGCTCTCTATCATTCTGAAATGTTAGCAGGGTTTACACAGCAAGTCAGGGTGAATTCAAGGTAGTCTAAAGGCTGGTGACAAGAATTGTGAGGGCAAAAAAATAATCAGCAATAGTGAACATGAGAGCACGATGTTCAATCCCAGGTGCCACAATGAATTCAACTTAAAATAAAATCATTTAGTAAGAAATGCTGCTGACCAAGCCCCACGGATGACCACCAAGCAGACTTGGATGTACCAGGGAGGATGCAGGATACAGGACATGAAAGCAATCCTGTTCACTCCACTTGGAGCCACAGCAGAGAAGACCAATCCAGACTAAAACAGGCAGGGTCTGTTCAGCAGTGGAGGAAAACTAAGATGTGGTCTCGGTGTGTCCCTTTCTACTGGTCCTTCAGGGTACACACTATCACCCAACATGGGTGTCTTAGAAATATGTTTCTAAGTAACCTTGGTAGACAGCGGTGGTGTCCTATACCTGGAGACAAGAGTGATGACCAAGGAAAGTAGATCTTGATTCCAGCTTCTGCCAATCCTTGGTGATCTTGGGGTCTGGGTACCAGTCCACTCCACAGACTGAGCTTTCCTCACGGGAGATGTTAAAAGGATGCTTCTGGCAACTTCTTCGCCATTCACCGTCACTTCTCAGGGTAGGGGACTAATGTCCCTAAATCCCCCGTCCATGGAGGGTTAAGGCAGAATGTATCCTTTGCCCTCAGAAGGCAGGAGAACCACCTCCAAAACTGAGGCGTGGGGAGAAAGGAAGGCAGCCACTGGTGACCTTGGGAGAGATGAACAGAGTGCCTTGTTGGTGTGCAGAGCAGGAGGGCCCTCTGTCAGTGCATACAGGCTACAGTGAGCTGCTGGCCTCAGCCCAGCTACAAGGAAAGGCCTTGGACTCAGACAGCAACTGTCTCCAGCTGAGCCCACTGCAGTCCTCCCAGTAGGAAAAGCATTAAGATTTGACCATAGCCGAACCAGCCTCCCTCTTACTGAGGTTCACACTGAGTTATAAAAAGTAAGGCTTTCATCATGAGCCAGGTTGGCAGAGGCCACCCGACAGATACTTCCAATTACTGGGCCCTCAGTGACTACCACATATTGGTGGAGTGAATGAAGAAGCACATTCGAACTGGTGTGCGAAGAACAGGCTGACTAATGAAGGACAACTGTCAACAAATGCTAACACATCAGTGGCAGCCCCACAACTCTGTGTCTTTCTTAGCTAACACCTCACCTGGGGTCCCTCACCACCCTGGTGCCAGATCAGGGAAGAGCAAGGACCAATGTGGCAGGTGGGCCCCCAGAGCCTCCTTGATCCTCTTAGTACTGGATTCCAATGCTGCCTGGTATGGCTTCCAAGGCAAAGGCAGGGGGATTGCTTTAGACAAGGAGCTCAAGGTGAGCACAAATTCATGAGCCCTGGAAACACCCACAGGTGAACAAGCCTGGCATATATTCCTAAACCCTGGGGAGGAACACATGTGCCAAGCTCCCTGGATACTGCTGTAAACGGTAGGATATAACTTGACATGAGGCACCTATTTTTGAGGTCACCTTCTCTCTCCATTTTGGGGAGAGGGACAGTACTGGGTATCAGACCCATGGCCCTATACATAAGGAACAAGTGCCTAATCACTGAGCCATAGCCCTGATCTTGAAGTCACCCTCTTAAAGAAACAAGATTACTGGCTAAGACACGGTGACAAATGTAGCCAGCGGGGTAGTCGGTAAGAAGACACAGCTTCCCCTTCAGTCCAGGGTACTCACTCTGTGCCATGCTCTCAGTCTCAGCTCTATTCAGGGATGCCTCTGTCACAGAAGGAAAAAGCTGCTTGCTAGCCCCAACTCTACCAGGTAAGAAAAGGACCTTCTTGGGGTCCCCACTGCTTACTGAGTGGGGCTGCTTCCCAGACAGAGCTATCTAGAACTCTCCAGGCTGAGTGGCCATAGTGTTTTTCTAACAAATAAAAGAAACTCCCTTCCTCCGGGCTGACTTAGCCCCATGCCCTAGTCTGGGCCTTTGGAGGGTGGTGGGTGGCTACATTGCAGTGGATTCTGCCTGGGCTTGTCCTCAGCTGAAAGCACTGGGACCTCCTTACTAGGTCATACACCTTTGTCCCATATTGCATGTAGCTGGACCTAATAAGTCCCTAGGCTCCCCATTCCAGATCAGGGAGTAACCACAACCTACCAAGAAATGCACCACAATTCCTTCCCTGGAAAATGAGTATAATCTGCTGTAAAGAATTAACTGGGTGAGCTTTCTTTCCTATCCCAGGAGGGGGAAGAGGGAGGAGGAAGCTACCTCCATGCTTCACAGAGACAAGCTGGAGGTGAAGGCTTTTACAGCCCCGCACTGAGCCCCGCAGCTGCCAATGAGCAAAATGAAAAGCCCACAAGACAATGGCCAAACATCAAAGGATTCACGAGAACAAGATGCAGCCTTCAATCAAATTCTTTTGCTTAAACTAATCTTGCAGTGCTTGTAATGTTTTTCAGGTGAAGTCCACGTACAGCTCCTCAAACAAAGCCAACAGCCGGGAGAATGTCCTTAGCAGGCCTAGGCAGGGATGGAGCTAAAGCTGACAAGTCATTCTGAAAGCAGGGGACCAAGGAAACAGGGGAGACACAGCACAGAGGGACCGTGGCCACCTCTACCAGGGTCACAATCCCTTCACACAAGGCACTCAAGGCCATATGTCTAGCTCCTCATGCACCCCGCCTCAACTTTCTTACATTTGGCCCTCCCAAACACTGTCCCCTGTAAAAGCAGCCTTAGCCTCCCCCACACTCCTAGCTCCTCTCCATCCCTCGGTTTACACAGCATCTTCGCCCGCATGTAGACTTCCTTCCTCTCACTCTCCAACCTTGCCCCTCTCCCGTGTCCTCTTTTTCCTAGCACCAATAACCCCAATTCATAGCTATGAGATTTTTTTCCTTTGACATATTTACATATTTATTTTCAAGCTCTGAGACAGATGGACAGACATCACCAAGCACACAAGAATTGGTGTCTAAGTTAGGGTTTTACTGCTGTGAACAGACACTATGACCAAGTCTTATAAAGGACAACATTTAATTGGGGCTGGCTTACAGGTTCAGAGATTCAGTCCATTATCATCAAGGCAGGAACATGGCAGCATCCAGGCAGACATAGTGCGTGAAGAGCTGAGAATTCTACATCTTCCCCTGAAGGCTGTTAGCAGAAGACTGGCTTCCAGGCAGCTAGGATGAGGGTATTAAAGCCCACATCTACAGTGACACACCTATTCCAACAGGGCCACACCTCCTAATAGTGCCACTCCCTGGGCCAAGCATATACAAACCATCACAACTGGTTTGTCTTTTTTTTTCCCCCAACATTTTAGTGACAGTGACAGTCACCAATCTCAGGATTCAGTCACTTAAAGAACACGGGAAAAGTAGAAGAGACACAAGAATTTGAGGCTCAGTACCCAGGGCTCAGGAAATGGTTCAGTCAGTCAAGTGTTTGCTGCCATCATAAGGACCAGAGTTCAAATCCCCAGTATCCAAGTGAAAACGATCATGCTAGATCCAAATGCTAGCACTGAGGAGGTGGAGACAAGCCCCCTTGGAGCTTGCTGGCCAAGCTAGGCTTGCCTAAATGTGAGCTTAAGGTTCAGCAAGAGACCCTGTCTCCTAAAATATATAAGGGGTGACACAAGATGCTGCACTCTGGCCTCCACGAGCACACACAAATACATACACTGCAGCACAGGGCCCAGGCCCAGCACTGAGGGTTCAATCTCAACTATTCAGGAGTAAACCCAAAACCTGCTTTGTTTTGAGTTGCACGGTGAGTCGATACCCTTTGCCGAGGAATATATGAACTTGACATTTTCCCAGCAAAATAATATACTGAAATATAACAATGTCCAGTAAATAGCTTGAGATGAAGGGTCTCAAGAAAAATTCACAGTAATGTTACAATTTCTGGTAAGCACCATCTCCCACACAGAGAAGCAGGCTCTCAAGCAAAGCCTGTGCTCCACTCTCCTGAGGGATCTCAAGGTATGTTTACTGTGCTGTAAATGAGGGGAGTAAGACTCACCCGGTGCATTCTAGTCACAGTAAGCACCAAGAAAAGAGACTGAACAAGAAATCTACATCGCCAGTCTAGTGTAGCAGCTACCAACATTTTACCCACAATGCTGTATTCTCTAATCATGCAAATGTAGCCTTTGCAGACCACTGAGGTCCAAAATCCCTTCCTTCATAACACAACAGGGGCCTGGATTGCTTGCTTCAACATCTGTCAGCAGGCCAGTTTTTTTTTTCCATAAAAGCCTCTGGTCCCCTTCTGTTGACATCAAAGTTTTGGCCAAACAACAAACATGGTATCGAATGCAGTCCAGCCTGGCCTAAGATATCTTCTGAGAGTGGTTGTGGTATAAATTATTGCAAGTTATAAAGAGAAACTTGGGGGGACAAAGTGCTGGAGGGTGCTATGTCGATTTAAAATTGTGTGTAACTACCGAATATCAAGTGTTTGCTTTGATT
>NW_021621323.1:3451688-3460292 GCF_004785775.1 Grammomys surdaster
CAGTGGCTTAAACTGCGTTTTCAGGTTGCTTTCCAATTTTAGCCCTCCCTAAGCACCGCCAATTATCACTTTCCGTCTTCATCTAGCTGACTAAACGGCCCCTTGCATCTCTTTATCCTCTCCTCGTTTTTGGAATTGTTTTTCCCCCCATAGAGATGTTTATTCTGTAGCTTTTCTAAGACAACAATCAACTGCCTGAACAATCACTTCACGCTAAGGAAGCGGCTTAGCAGTGGCTCAATCTTCCAGACATGATTTACAGGGTCCCAGGGTTCGTGTGATCTACCCGCACTTCTTAAGTACGGATGCAGAAAAGGAACGGAGCTCGAAACTTCAGTGTCTCGGGACTGAATCAGAATTCTGCTTTAGTCTTCAGTTTTATTAGTCAGTCTTCTTCAACTCAGCCACAATCCTGTAACACATGTCCACACACCCCATCCCATCCCCCGCCCACACACACACACACACAAACAACCTCCCCACACCTCTATCCTTGTTGGCAGCATTTCCCAACAGCAGAAGTTGATTCACACCCCAGCTGATTGGACCACAAGTGAGCATATGACCCAGGCCAGCCAATGCAGAGGTGGTTCAGCAGGCCCCCCCAGAGGTCAAGAGAGGCCAGGGCCACTCTTACCTGCTTAGAGCTCTCAGAGATGTTAAAAAAATAAAGAAACGGCCTAACGTTTCAATGCCTACACTGAACAGATTAACATTTCTAACACCCAAACACTCATGACTAATTATGCCCTCCACGAGACAGTTACAAGAGTTATAAAACATATTAATTCATGGTGCACTACAGGCAGAATGTCTGTTAATGAGAAACAAATTTAAATTTGGATGATGAATGCCACCATCGTTTCATCCTGCCAGCTTGTTTCTGTGACTAAATGTGTAAGTTCAGGAGGAGAATGGGAGAGCGCGTGGGCGTGAGGCCTGAGCTCCCGCTTCCCCACCGCCCACATCCACCTGTCCTCTCCGACCACACACAGACGACACCTCGATGCCCAGCAGCCTGCAACCATGCACCTCAAGTTCCACTTTGGTTACTGGCTCATCACTGTCATCTTGGCAGAGTTTTTGATAAATTATTAGTCATAAACTATTTCCCAGTGTTGCTGTGGATCGAAAAACATCTGTCAGTCTAATACCCATGAGACCTAGCCAAGGATCACCCTTCCTATCCTTAGCTACCCTCAAGGCTCTCATCCTTCGCCATGTGTAATCTACTACAATAACATCCCTGCTGGACAGTTTTTGCGCCTTGAAACCAAGCTAATGCCACAACTTTCTTGCCAATCTTTGAAAGGCTGCTGTTGAGTGAGTTACACCAGCCTGAAAACCTCAGGTAGAGAAGACAATCATCCCTTGAGAGTCGTGAGGACCTGACTCCAGTACCCACTAGTGTTCAAGTCCTTTGAACCAAACGCCACAGATGGAATATTATAGCTCTGCATATCCTCTGGTATACTTGAAATCATCTCTAGGTTATTTACAGCTCTCAATGAAGAACAAATACTGTTGCAATAGCTGTAATACACAGTTCCGTATACTACAGGACCCAGAAAGAAGCCTCTATGTGCCTGGAACAGATACAAATTAAAAATAAAAATAAATTAAATAAGTGAAAATAAAATTAAAATTAAATCTGAGGTTATCGGGAATATTATTATAGTATTATCAGTACGATAGTATTCTCAAAATACTCAGATGTGGAACCTGATAACACAGTGAGTTTCTCCCTCACTTAACAAACTGTCCTTTACGGTTAGCGCTGGCCTCTCTCTCCTCTCCCTCTCTGAATTCCTCACCTTCCATCTTTTGACAGAATCTCAACATCAATCTATTGGTCTTTCAGATTTGGGGAAGACTTCCTAACAGTGGTTTCAGGGAAAAGAAAATGACTACATCAAACACACACTCTGATTCTTAAATGTTCTAGCTTCCTCTCTGTTGTGGTGATACAAAAAAAAAAAAAAAAAAAAACACACACCCAAAAAAAAGGGGGGGGGGGGGGGTCGGAGGAATTTATTTATTTCATCTTACACTTCCAGATCAGGGTCCATCATTAGGGATGTCAGGGCTGGAATCCAAGGCAGGTATCTCTGAAGCAGATTTTGTAGAGGATAGTACTTACTAGCTCATTCTCAGGCTTATGCTATGCCAGCTTTACTCACGCCAACAGGACCACCTGTCTAGAGATGGTGCTGCCCAGAGGGGGCTGGGCCCTCTATGCATTAATTAATAATCATGACACGAACTCTAACAGACATGTCCACAGACCATGCTGATAAAGCCCGTTAGTTACTCAACTGACTCTGGGCTGTGTGAAGTCTACACTAACAAGGGTGCTGAGGTTAGCTGGAATTTCAGACATTTAATAAACTAATGTTTTAACATGAAGAAAATGTCCAGTGGGGAAGAAGAGGCTAAAGGAGAAATAATGGAATGGGAATGCAGAGCCCTGCGAACTGTTACAGGGTGTTAGGTGGGTGCAGGAAGGCTGAAAAGTAGAAGGGAAATGAGTTGCAAGCAGGAACCCAGTGCCCATCACATCAACCTCATCGAAGCTTTCCAACTCCACAGAGCTTGGCCAGCAAGCCATCTACTGACACCAGTTAGGTGAGCAAGGCCTGCACTATGGTCTGTGAGCTCCATGTGAACACAAGTCCCTCAGCCTGGCTTTCTCACACTCCACAGAATCCCCCCTACTCTCCATCCCGTACCTCTACTTCCTTCCCACAGGTTAAGACCCCAGGTAGAAGGAATTGTAGGTAAGGATGCTTCTTAAAATATGCCTAAGCCCTGAGCTCTGCACCTGAGAGGTAGCATGCTCAAGAAGAAAACTAGAGCACCTAAGTTAGTTCTACCTTAAACTGATGCTCCTGGACTTGGGTGAGGACCAGATAGCATTCCTACTGTCAAGTGAGGGTCTTGAGAGATATTTCTCAGGTCACTCTGCCAAATGCCACTAAACAACAGAGAAAAGCACATTTAAGAGCCAAGGTGTTGAGATGATTAAAGCTCACCTTCTGCAATTAGAAGTCTATGCTGCAGAGCCTCGTTCACCAGAAAACATTCGAAGGCCTCAGTATCTTCTTTGTCTCAGCATCATGACTGACCAGGTAGCCTCTAAGTGCCTATAAAAAATTCCTGTGGTTCTCTGGCATACTTTCTGGGCCTTTGCTTTCCAAGAGTGATAGCAACTGGTGTTGTCCCAACAACAAAAGAAATAAGACAATTTATAAACATCAACAGAGAAAATATAAATCCTTAACATGATGATAGTAAACTCTAATTCCCAAACACTTGAACACTAGTTACTGAAAAGCACTCTCTAAATCCTTAAGAAAGAAAAAATTAAGAAAGGTATGTATCTTAAGCAAAAATTCATGAAGCTCATGTTTAAAAGAAAATACTAAAATATATTTTTTTAAAAAACAAAATTATTAAATCATATTTGGACATAAGATATCATCTAGTTCAGGTTTTCATTTTACAGACAAAATTAGCCAGGCATAGAGAGATTAAATAATTTGCCCAAGGACATGCCGCTAATGAGAGGCAGGATAAATACGAGAATCCAGCCAAGAGTGGTTTAACTATTCCAAAAGAGTTATTAGTATTAGAGGATGTTAGCGATGTTTGGGATAGGATCCTAGTCTTTGGAGACTAATGTCAAGAGGCCAGCCAAGCCCTCCCACAGAGCATCTCTCTGTGCTCCACACAAGCCAGAACTCCATGCTGATGCGCGTGGGATGCATGTATCTTTGGTTCCGACAGTCACACCTTTCCATCCATGCCAACGGTGGCAAAACTACCACATGGTGCCACAGCTGACAGCTCTTCTAAATTGGTGGACAACTCCCACTCTGTCATGACCCTCTCAGATTCCAGGCATAGCTTCTCATCTCATTGTTACAATTCTAACATACACACACACACACACTCACCTCACTAAACCCCAGGAAGCCAATGCCAACTGTGCCAGCCCACCAGCTGAGCAACAGCAGCTGTCCCAAAGACATTGCTCTAGGACCTCACTTCCTGTTTTGGCAACGACGCCTGTGTCTGTGCCAGTTCAGGGTCTGGCCCATCGTTTTCAAAGCTTAGAACTGGACAAGCCCCAGATATCCAAGAAACCATCTGTTATAAAGCCCTCCTCCCTCCTCCGACTTCACTTCTCCACCAGTCACGGCATCTGCCACCATCTTTGCCCTTCTGAACAGAGGACCCTGAAGGGGAAGAGCCACCAACTTTAAATTCAATGTTATAAACAAATAAGTTCACATATTCTACCTGACAGCATGAGCTAGCTATCACAGATGTTAGAGAATGTAGAAAAGTACATTCAGTTTCCAAAGTCCTCATTCTGTGGTGTGTGTGTATATATATGGGGAGGCGGGGCATATACACGTAGGCCCAATGTTCATATCCTGTGCCTTCCTCAATTGCTCTCCACTTTATTTATTGAGGCAGGCTCTCTCAATCAATTCAGAGCTCACTGATTTGACGTATCTAACTCATGGGTTTGCTCCAGGGATCCCATCTCTGCCACCTGAGTGTTGGGACTGTAGGCATTGACCATGCCTATGGCTTTTTCACATGGGTGCTAAGGATTTGAACTCTAGACCTTATGTTTAAGCAGTAAGTGCTTTAACTATTGAGCCATCATCTCCCTGGCCCATGTTTATTCTTGAATAGAAGCTTTTCAAAGCAAAATCCTCAAGGATAAGCGAAGACAAGCTGAGAAGGAGCTCGCTAAAGTTATATACTAATATTCCAGACCTAAAACAGCATAAGCTTCTCCTTCCAATGAGAAACAAAGCCAGAAGACGACCAGTCTTTAAAAGCCATTCAAATACCCCTCCATATAAATTCCAAGTAGACCGACCCCAAGTAATCGCATCTACATAAGTAATAACTGTGACTAAACGTTCTCTACATGACTGGCTGCAGTAGGATCATCACAGGCCTGACCTGACCTCTAACTCCTCTACCATCTGCCCACCCCCATTTCCTTGTTGTGAAAGGCTCGGGGAAGACGTATGGAAGGTGACTAACTTGCCTAAGGTTACACCAATAAAAGGTGATAGGGTCAGAGTTCACACTTGGGTCCCTGAAATTCTGTACCCAGTGCTTTTTATCACTACTCTGCACTCCCTTGAGGGTGGGGCGGGGTCTTTGCTGCAGAGAAGAAAACAGAAACTGTACTTTTAATCACAGAATCAGCTCGCCCTGCATTTTTCAAGGTCCTGTGCAAACCTGCCTTGAAATTCTACAGGCAAAGAAAAGGAGACTGGCACTCCCCTAACCAGTCCAAGGCAGCTGTCAGACAGCTGTGCAGAAGCCGGGAAGAAGTGAACGGTGTCTGGCAGGGTTACGTACCCCTCTGCCTCCAACAAGAATTTTTAAAAGAAACGAGGAGCCTGGCAGATGAGAGATTCTCTTGCTAAATCCCACAGGGAGTGTTAAATAAACATGATCAGCTCCACAAAGCTCTGACAAAGGCAGGCTGTTAAAACTAAAAAACTGCACTACGTCCCACCTTCCCCTTTACCCAATAAACAGAAATCCGTAAGTGTTCGAGCCCTATTAGCGGTGGCCTATTTAAACCTTAAATTTTTAATTCTGTTTATTCGCTTTTGTAGAAAGCACTCAGCAAACACCCGGCCTCGCTTTTACTTATGTTGCTGTGTCTATCGGCGGGTGTCAACAAGACTTGGCAGCTCTCACGAGGCAGCCTCAGATTGACTGCAGAATCATGACCAGGAAGATGATCCACCCAAGCCGAGGGTCACGTGTCCTGTCAGCGCAGGCTGGGTCTGCCGTACACGTTTGTCATGCTTATTATGGCTTTTCTGGGTCTATGTTTTTCAAGTTACATCAATTTACCAAGCTCCTAGTCTGTGACAGCCACCGAGAAGCTCGGAATCCAACAGTTAGGGGAAAAAAAAAAAAAAAAACAGCTTACTGTCTCACTGGAAAAGCAGAAATCAATTAAGTCATAATGCAAAGAAGTGAGCGGTTTACCAAGGGGCAACGTGATGGAGCACAGATTGATTAGCGGCTGTCTGTTCAGGCAACTGCTAAATGAAATTACCAGGGAGGAGTAACTAAAAACCAACGGACATTTCTTCTCACAGTCTGGAGGCTGAGAAGTCCAGGGTGGTAGAACTTGAAGATTTAAGTCTAGTGAAGATGCTCTCACTGCTTCTTAGATGGTGGCTTGGACTTCCTTTACAGGAGCAGACATCCCATATCATCGACAACCTACTCAGTTCAGAAAAGCCCCAGGGTGTAATATTATAGGACTGGAGGTCTCAACATATGAATTGGTGGGGGTGTTTGTGGGGGGTGGAGGGTTTGGGTGTGGGAGGAGCTTCAAGCACAGGGACAAGATAGAACTGAGTATTATTAAATAACGGCCTGAGACTCTTTGTTCAGTGAGAAGTGAGATCTAGGGCCATTCCTTGTGCGTCTGGGCAGGACTATGGTGGAAATGACATTTGTGTGACTTGGAGGCTAGGTAGCATAGAAGAGGCCATACAGTTTCTTGCTTATTTTTATGTCTGGAATTCTAGTTTAGTGTCTTGGACCTCTAAATGCCCTGGGAGAAGCGTGAATACCCTGAAGTCACCTGCTGGGAAGACATCTCAGCTACAGGCAGGCACTGGGGCGGAAGTGCTGAGAGTCACCTCAAGTCATGCCAGTGCAGACACACACCTGGAACTGTCTCCCAGTGTTCTCACCTTCCCAGAGAGGTTCTATACCAGAGGAGAGAGAGGTGTCACCCGACTGTGCCCCGTCTGGATTCCTGGCCCACAAAAATCTGTAAAGGAAAGGTGGCTGTTTGGCCAGGGCTTTGTCACATGGTGGCAAGTCACCCAAACACAGTGCTGCATGTGACCAAGATGCAGCCCTAGGTTGAGAGGTCACACAGGGGACAGTCTCATCTCCTGCAGTGTGACACTGGTCCTGCAATCTAAGGGTGAAGAGACTTCTATCAGTCGGAACAGAGAATCAGGCTGTGGACACAAACCAGCTGCCAGGCAGAGGGAAGGGGCAAGCAGGGACTATACGGTCAGACCAGGGAAGGCTGAATGGCTCAGATGTCTGAAGTTCATGGAGGGTTCAACTGTTTTCTGTGTATGTTTTTACATCCTTTGCTTTTTGCTCTTTGACTTTAAACTTGTGCTGTCACTGTTTATTTGTGTGTAAGGGAGTGTTTTGCCTGCATGCATGACTATGCCGCTTGCATGCTTGGTGCCCGGGAAGCGGGAGGAGAGTGCTGAATCCCCTGGGATAGGAATTATATGCACTGGGAATCAAATTTGGGTCCTCTGTAAGCAACGAGTTCTCTTAACTGCCAAGCCGTCTCTCCAGCCACTTTGCTTTAAAAAAAAAAATTGAAGTAAATCACACTAGATAATAGTCACCATTATAGACTAAATTGAATACCCCCTCCTAAGTCATTTGTTAAAGTGATAGCCGGCACTTCACAATGCATTTGGGAACAGAGTCAATGCAGGTATAATTGCTTAAATTGAGGTCACCAAGGGTGGACGCTACTCCACTCTGACTATGCCCTAATGAGAAGAGGAATCTTGACAAACACCCAGGGAGAATGTCACATGACAATCAAGCCAGAGATGGGGTGAAGGGTCTCCAACCCACTGACTGCCAAACGCACACCAGGAACAGCAGACAGGCCTGGAGCAGACTGCCCTCAGTCCTTCAGGGGATCCAGCCTTCCCACACCTCCAGCTCCATCTTCCTGCCTCTCAGACTGGTAAGGCAACAGATTTCTGTTGTTCCTGCCACACAGCTGGTGGCAGTTTATTACAGCCGTCCTTGGGGACTTGTGTGTAATCAACACTTAGACTATTTTTAAGTGGCCAACTCATAGATTTTGGTAGCTTCACAATAGAGTACATCTTTCCAACAACAAAACATTTTCAAATCCCTCCAAAGAACCTCCATTCCTCTCCCCTGCCCCCTGATATGCTCCTTGTGTCTCTCCCCTGCCCCCTGATATGCTCCCTGTGTCTCTCCCCTGCCCCCTGATATGCTCCCTGTGTCTCTTCCCTGCCCCCTGATATGCTCCCTGTGTCTCTCCCCTGTACCCTGAGTCTCTCCCCTGCCCCCTGATATGCTCCCTGTGTCTCTCCCCTGCACCCTGATATGCTCCCTGTCTCTCTCCCCTGCCCCCTGATATGCTCCCTGTCTCTCTCCCCTGCACCCTGTGTCTCTCCCCTGCCCCAATATGTTCCCTGTCTCTCTCCCCTGCACACTGATATATTCTGTGTCTAGCCCAGGGCTCGGGGTACAGGAGAGGCAGAAGGGGAGTACCCACTGGTCTCATGGGAGAGTCTTTGGCTTGACTGTGGCCGACTTGGTAGCTCAGAGTGCAAAGAGGCCTTCTATGGGAGATTCGGCAGTGACTCTGTAGGTGAGGGTCTTTTCTGTGGCTCCTCATGGCGGATCTCGATAGAAAGAGGCAGTTCATGATTCTGTATCCTTTACTGCCAGGTGGAAGGTGGAAATTGGATTCGTAAAACCATACCCCACTTCTCAGGGTGGACCTGAGATTAAATACCT
>NW_021621323.1:3460392-3470443 GCF_004785775.1 Grammomys surdaster
TCTCTCTCTCTCTCTCTCTCTCTCTCTCTCTCACTGTCTGTCTCTCTCTCTCTCTCTGTCTCTCCATCTCCGTCTCCGTCTCCGTCTCCGTCTCCGTCTCCCTCTCCCTCTCCCTCTCCCTCCCCCTCCCCCTCCCCCTCCCCCTCCCCCTCCCCCTCTCTTTCTGTGTTTACTGGCTGAAAGAATAAATACCACATAAATAAATGCCCATATAAAGAATATTTGACTAAGGAATCACTGTAGTAATCTAGAGAGGAGAAACTCCAGGTCTTCAAGGACACACCCTGCCTCTCCCACAGAATGAAACATGAGCTCAGCCAGTAGTGAAGGAAGGGAAGAGAACAGAGAACATCCTCTGAGGAAAGAAAGGATATTCTGTGCCATCAACTGACACCATAATCATCAAAAAAAAAGAAAAAGAAAAAAGGTCACAACCAAGGCCAAAGCCAGGTATGGTGACTCACACCATAAACACCCACACACTCAAGAGGCCGAGGAGAAGGCTGCAAGGAGTTGCAATCCAGCCTGAGCTGAAGTCAGTAAGACCTTGTTTCACAAATCAAAAAAGTCACTGTCAAGAGAGATGAAGAAGGAAGAGTTCACAGAGACTGAGGTAAGACAGAAAGAAGACAAGAGTGAGAGGTGTGGCGATCCTGTGCACCCAACATTCTGAGGACAAACCTGGGAAGTCAAGTCGTATGGAGGGACACAGTGCTCCGCTTCTCTTTGCAGCTTTCCTCTCAGTTTGAAATTGTTTCCCCGCCCCCCAAAAGAAGAGGCTAGAAAATTTGAGTCACACATGAAATATTCTGAATGAAATGCAAAGAAAATGGGAACAAACTACTGCTTCCAAACGCTTCTATTCACCTTGCTCCCTGCCCCCCCACCCCCACCTCCAAGAAAGACTCTGGGGTGTATATACATTGGTTTAGAGTCAGCCCAAATATGGTCATTTTTTCTTTCAGTGTAAATGCAAACAAACCCCCTGGATTACAGTGGAAACGCAGCACGTAGCAGAACATTCATCTGTAGAAACTCTGTTGTAAATGACATCTCTCCTCTCCCTACAGAGACCAAGCCTGATCTCCACCAATTGCTCTAACTCAAAACATACTTTTTACATAAAATTAATGATAGGGTTGGAAATAGAAAAAGTAAATCTTTGGACTGGTCTGGTGTTGCAAGCCGCAGAGAATGATTAAATATAAAACAGGGCGGGGGGGGGTGCGGAAGCAATTGCACTAGGTTATAAAAGAACAGATTGACATAGATTTTTTTGAAACTGGAAGTTGCAGGCAGCATGCCTAGAATTTAGATGCCAATATTAAGGACTGAACACTTGCCCAAGCCTCTACGGCTCCCCTGGCAGGTCAAATCTCATTACAACAAACACCACAGCCATAAGAATCCCTGTGTAATGTAGAGCAGGCCCAGATAATGACCCCTTAACTCAAGTTCTATGTGTTGCCTAACGGTGCTCCCTGTTCTGAACAGAAAAGCAGAAACGCACAAAAGAAACATCTCGAGTGATTACCACTCAAACTGAGACTCAGAAAAAGCCCCCAGTCTTCTATCCGGTAGAAGAGAACACTTAAATTTTTTAGGGGAAAAAAAATTAACTTGCAAGCAACCATGGAAAGGCATAGATACACAGAGTATAGCCAAACCTTCAAAGGACAATGAAAGCAGGCATGTGATCATGATGCCAACAGGACAGTCCACAGATTTGACATAGTAAGGTTACAAAGTCTATCTCTACCTCAGGACTGTCTCATGTTTGTTTTCATTTGAACTTTCTTTCTTCTTGAATATTAAAATGACCTCAGAGTATTTGGGGTCCTGCGGGTCCGCTTCCAGATGGGTCCCACGAGGATCTCTGACCGGGCTCAGGACAGGGTGTGATGGGCGGCTGCCTAGCTTCCTCTGTCCGCGGGCAGCCCGGGAGGGACGGCTGGGGGCAGACAGGAGAGTCCGCTTCTCCCCCTGCCACCAACCACGTCTCAGCATCTCAATGGCAGAGAGGGGGAATGTGTTACAGCTCTTTGAAAAGTGTTACAGCTCTTTGAAGTGCCTCGGAGAGGTACTGGCTGGTCAGCAAAGAGGGGAGGGACTGCGAAAGAAGCTCTCAGACGCCGGGAAGAATCTCGCACACCTTTACTTTTGAACTTGGCCTATATATACAGTTTTGGGGTGGGTTAAGGTCTGGCAGCAGGTAACCCCTATTGGCTTGGTCTGAGAGCTTGAGAATGCCTCATCTGCATGATGGTGCTACTCCCATGTGATCAATGACCATGGACCTCTCTGTGGGAGGGACTGTGGAGAGCTGAAGCTAAGAAAGCTGGATGTCTGGGAAAGCCCGAAGCACCTTCCGTCCCAGTGGCCTTCTTCAGGCCAGGGTGCCTGGGTTCTAGAGCCCTTCTACCAGGCTTTCCAGCCTTTTCTTATAGCTCACTGCCCCACAGGGTTCCAGCTACTATTGGAAAATAGATTTGGTAACACATGCACACATTTCCAGGACAACACTGGAAGGAAGCACCATCCCTCTATAAGGCGTGAGAGTTGTATGGACTCCAGAACGCCAATACACCCCCGACATTCCATGGTGCATCCCCAGGACTGCCCACCTCCAGCGGCCTACAACTCTAGATCTTAAAACAAGGCCCCAGCCAACATCTTTATCTTATGCATCCTGTCCTAGAAAGGCTTCGGAGAGCACACGCTGGCTGGTACTGCATAGAAGTGACTTCAATTACATGATTTCTCTACATGACATTCTCACAAGCACCAGTGGCAAAGGCAAAGTTCATCCTTTGCTTTGGAAGTGGTAATGTCTCTTAGCAATGAAAATGTGACAACACTGTTTTCAAATGGGTTCGAAATTAACCACCATAGCTATGGACAGTTTAGCATGATTAAGTAAAGAGGGACAACGCTAAATAATCATAGACATAGATACCTTTTAAAAGATGCATTGAGCATAAACTGACACAAGAATACTATTGTTTCTTAACAATTTCAAAATCTTCCGGTTGTAAATCTATACCGTATAACTAGAAACCTTCAGTTTTAGAGGGGTTATTTGTGAGCACAGAATCATGGCCCTGGACAAGCCCCACAACTACTTCGTATCCCAGGCCCTCCCCATAGCACATGAAGAACACTGCAGGCACCTCATGGGACCACCTGGAGAGTTGTTCAAGTTGGCATGCAAGCATGTGCCCACCACATCTCAGGTGCTACACCAGAGAAATCAGCAGAGACTACTCCCAGCCTTCTGTTATCTTGACACACTGGCCTAAATTAGCAATCTGCACGTATCTTCATCTCCACCTTGGTAGGTCAGCCAGAAGAATTTTCTACCCAAAGCGCATTCCATTATTATCAATGTAAGTTGCTGCTAAGTCTCACAAGTCATTAATAAAATGTGGTGATGTCTCAAAAGGTTTATCTTCTAAAAAGTACTTAATAGAAAAGAATTAACTCTAAGTCACCATCTAAGTGATAAAGATTTATCAAAATAATTATCAAGTTGAAAGAAAATCCTCAGAGTGGTAAAAATATCCAAGATTCAAAAAATATCACTGAAGAGAAAAAATCTGGTCTTATAAAAAAAAAAAAGGGTATAGCCTGTGAGTGAGTGAATGAATGAATGAATGAATGAACAAATGAATGAATGAATATCAAGTGAATGATGATGGACTGCCCAAACAAAAACAATAGTGTGTGCACACATAAAGTGTGTGTGTGTGTGTGTGTGTGTGTGTGTGTGTTTGTAGAGACCAGGGGTTGATGCTGAGTGCCTTACTCTTTTGCTCACCACCTATTTTCTGAGATAAGTTCTCATGCTGAACCTGGAGCTCATGATTCGGCTAAAACGGCTGGCCAATAAACCCCAATGACCCCCTGTCTCCAATTCTTCATGCTGGGAAGCAGGGATATGCTGCCATACTGGGCCTTTTATGTGAGCAGCTGGAGCTAAACTCATCCTCTTGCTTGCCAGGCAAGTATTTTATTGGTGGAGCCACCTCACCAGGCCTACGAAAAGCACCACGTTTTCAAAATCACACACACATATATTAAGAGTGGTGAAGTCTGTCACCATGGTCTATCTGGCCCTAACACTGCCCGAGCCTGCTATTTGTACTAACTACATCTGATGTGGCTGGCTGCCTGCCTTCAGCGAGTTACAGTCGAGGTTAGCAAGAAAAATAACAGTCTCTTCAGAGTATCTTCAGAACAGTCTAAGAGTTTCAGTAGGGCACACCCAGGGTAGGCTGGAAGGGTTCTCCAAGGGACTGAAGGAGAAGAAACCTGAAGATAAAAAAACAAGATCCTCAAGAGAAGCCCAGTATTAGATGCCACTGGAACACATGGGGAAATATGGCCAACATTGTGTGCAGCAAATCCCTAAGGGTCCTCAACTGGCCCAGCCTCAGGCTCACACACCACTTCCTTCTGTGTGTGTATTCACGTGTCTTTCCTCCCCTCACCATGGGCTACCACAGTAGAAGATGTAACCCAATTACCTCATAGCCCCAGACAAACTCATTCTATGAACATCACTGAAGTGAATGCTTGCCCAGGGGAGGGGTGTCTCACTGCCAGCTACTGACATAGGCTGGGCCACAGTTTGAAAAGCAGTGTTCACGGAGCATTGCTGTGTGTACTGTGCTGCCCACAGGAGGGAGTGCCTCTCCTCGCAACGAACAAGGTCCACTGAGATGCCAGTTCTCTGAGAAGGCCTTTGAAGGGCTCCACTCAGGTGGTCATTTGCTACTAGAAAAATGACACCCTTCACCCCTGAGATTTGAGGCCTGGTGGCTTTTTATCTGTTTTTTTTTTTTTCAGTGGGGACAAATAGCTCAATAGGTTGCCTAGGCTGGCCTCGAACTGAAAATCCTCTCGACCCAGCTGGAATAACAGGTGTGCACCACCACACCAGGCCTTGTCCAAGGCCTTTTATGAGACACCAGGCCTGTCCTGGCACCCTATACAAACAGGGAACAAGAATTCCCTGGGCCACGCTGAGGAAAGGACTGAGATACCCCTGGGCTTCCAAAGCTCTCTTCTGCTCACTGGCTGAGGAGCTGCCATCTGGAAGGCTGCACAGATGAGAGGCATTACCACGATTCTGCTAGAATATTTCTAGTTGGCAGAGAACACAAGATGCCAGAACTTGGAGGAAAAAAAAAATCATGTAACTATGATTACCTTGTTTCACCTTGTCCCTCAGCCAATCCAAATTCAGCCTGCTGTAGATATTTAACCATTAGCAAAAGACTCTGCTGAATCATCTGGCTGGCAAACCATCATGAGGCCTGTGTATCCCCCACATTCTAAATTCTCCACAGCAAGCAAAGCACACCCCGTCCCATGACCCTGATACTCAGAAAGAAACACAGAGCCCCTCCTCCCAACCGCATTTGCATCCTGACCTGTCCAAAGCATGTGATGTGTCATGAGTATACTCCACACTGATCCCGCAGAGGTACCTGAATGTAAGAACTGCACACACCTGCCCTTAGCAAGCATCAACCACCTGCCAAGGTTCTCACGGTTTGTCTCATTTTCTGGCACCTCCTTCTGACTCCACAGGCCTCTGGGGGAACACTCCTGGGGTACCTGGGCCTGCTGCAGGGAGGAATGAAGGAATCAGCCACTTCAATCTGGTCCAGCCTGCAGTGCGGAAGCCAGGCCACCTGGAAGGGCTTTCTGCTGTTATTGAGACCTCAGGCTACAAAATCTGATAAAAATTATCTTCAGACCAGTGTCACAAAAAGCCCTTTTCCCCTGAAGGGACCCAGCAATTTGAAAGTGCCTTGCAAAGCATGGTGTGTTTCCTTTCTTCAGAGCCTTCCCTGAGGCAGGCCAATGTCAGCAGGAGTCAAAGGGAGGAACTGAGTCTCTAGGGATGTCATGAGAGCAGGTCTTAGAAACCAGGGCCTCACGCCATCTTTCAGGTTTTTGTTCTTTCTGATTCATCAAGCTCACTGAGCACTGTTCGCCGCATCTTCTGTGAGTATACATGGACACAGAAAAGGAAGCCCATGTCCCCTCGATGCACCACTAACTACCTGGCTCCTACTGATCACATGACCTACCCTCCTCAATGGCCCCATGAACCACGGTCCCTCCACTCACCACAGAGCCTTCAGGATCACAGTCTCTCCAATCATGTGGCCCAGCTAGTAACAAGCCCCCGTTAATCACAAAACACTCCCACTAATCGACTCCCACTATCAGATGGCTCCATTAATCATGTGGCCCCACCAATCACATAGTTTTCCTTGTTAATGGCCACATGGAGACCAGGTGCCTCTGAAATGAGAAAATCTCCCCAAAATACAAGCAGCAGCCTCCACCCCTTCTGATCGAGTCTGTCAGCCTTTGACTGGCAGAAGGGCCTCCCTTACTACCCTCTGTTTATCTTCCATTTCTGTAACAGCCCAGGGCCCCTCGACACCACATTCCGAAATCCCAGGTGCATAGAGAATATTCTTTCCTCCTCAAAATGTAAAAAGCCTCCGCATTTGCATAGGATGTCAAATTTTAGAACAAAATGTATCTTCAATCAGGAGCGAGATAAAGCCGCATCACCTGCAAGCTGGCTCTCCATCTCTAGAAGCCTGAAGACGGGATCCTTTACTTGAATGGCTTCACACTTTGGGACTTTAAAAAAAGATCACCGTACATACTGTCACCTCAAATTAGTAACTGTCAAAGTCAAAGGGGTCACTAGTAAGAATTTTGCAGGGATTATGGGTGTAAACCACATGGTCATTGAAAATCCAATCTCCCAGAGCACGTATCTAAGGTCCCGTGTAGATGTGGAATATACTATCAATAGCTCTGTCCGCTTATAACTGAACGCTTAGTTCCCAGCTAATCACCAGAATAGGCAACAGTGATCTGATCCAGTTATGTTAGATACTTGGAAGGAAAAGTCCTGGGAAGTATGACAGAATCCTTTAAGGGTTAACCTAACTTGGAGGCAGAAGAATTGCTGGAGTGAGAGGAAGAAGGGCGTAAGACCTCAAGGTAACTCTGGGGAAGGGAAACAAGCCACTTTCAGGGCAAGGACAGTCTGACACAGGTGATACATGCACCATAGGAGACAGTCAGGATGCAGGTAACAGCTGCAGAGAGGCTGGAGGCTAGACCAGGGTGATATCAATACACAGAAGGACTAATAGACCCATGCCAAATCTGGAAGTGAGTGAGGTTAACCAAGATTCTGGGTCAGCTAGAAAAACAGAGCCTGGGTGTAAAGGAGCAAAGAAGATTCCTTATATAATCCTAAATTGCCTGAGGGTGGCCTTGTAATCTTGTTCACAAGGCTTCAAAACTCCCTGGCAATCGTGGTAAAATGAAATGTAAACGAGAAAAATTCCCCTGCCACAGGTTTCCACACCCATAAATCACCACCCTGCTCAGTGATCTAAACAAGACACACCCACTTAAACTCTCCATGTATGTGGTGACCTGTTCAGAGTGCCGCCCAGTAGCACTGCCAGGGACGAGGTAGCTAAGAGTTCTGAGTGATGCTGAGTGCTGACGACAGCCTTCCTCGGTAGATGGAGCACCAGAATCCTGGGTGCTTCTCCAAATCAAAAATCTTAAAATCACATCTGGTCCACACTTACTGTCATCGCTTTGAGGAGCAATTGTGTTTCTCAAACAGAATTCACAGTGATTGACAGTCATCCTTCCAGAGAAATCTAATAAATAAAGGAACCACAATGGTTACAATGGTGGCACCACCCTGAACCAGTAACTCCAAGGTTTTCCTGAAATACATCCTAAGTAGGCAAAGAAACAGCATCTATACTTTCCTACATAGAAAAAAAAGAAAGGATTCCCAGGCACTTATAGAATGATCAGGGCTGGTGACAGAGCCCATCAGGTAAAGATACTTGCTGCAGAAGCCTGACAACCTGGATTTCAATCCCTGGGACCACAGTAGAAGGAATGATCTGGCTTTTGGAAGCTATACTCTGATCCTCCCGCCTGAGCGCTAAGATGCAGGCGCTCACACAAACACATTCAACAATTTGTTAATTAAAATAAAATCATCATCAAAGTAGAAACTAATGACAACTTTCATTTCAAATACTATCAAGTGACATGCACAAAAATGTACCTTTCTCCTTTGTTATCTATAATAAATTCCATTCATTAAACGGATGGTTTAACCTGTGCAGTTTGTCAATGTTTGCTACAGAAATAAGCCCACACATGGAAGGGGTTCCTCGGTAGCTGCTCTGTCTCAAAGACAGACTCTAAAAGCACATAGTGACCTCGCCCTTATCTTACCAGATATATCCCAGCTCACTCAATAGAGGGTTCCAGAAATCACCCAAGAATCATGAAAGGGGTCTATGGTTCTGGGAGAAAACGTATTTTGGACACAAGAAAATGGTGGCAGATAAAATCCCTACAGATGAAGACAGAAACATGCTGGGGAGAATTAGGTCGAAATAATTAAAGGGTTAAAGGTGTTATAAGTTCATAAGACAAGAGTGGTAGAAAGAGATGGATGATGTCCATCCTTTAGAAAGATCTCCGGGTTTGTTATAAATGGATTAACAGGAGCTGGGACCATCTGCTACTTAAAAACTGTTCCACTTGCAGGGCGGTGGTGACGCACGCCTCTGATCACAGCGCATGGGAGGCAGAGGCAGGCAGATCTCTGTGAGTTGAGGCCAACCTGGTCTACAGAGTGAGCTCCAGGACAGCCAAGACTACACAGAAGGGAGGAACGGAGAGAGGAAGAAGTGGGGAAAGAGAAGAAGGGAGGGAGGAAGGAAGGGAAGAAGGGAGGGAGAGAGGGAGGGAGGGAGGGAGGGAGGAAGGAAGGAAGGAAGGAAGGAAGGAAGGAAGGAAGGAAGAAAGAAAGAAAGGAAGGAAATTGCTTCACAGCCTAGCTTGTCAACCTTCCAAGGCCAGTGAGCACAGAACTGCTAGAGGAGAGGAAGGCAAGTGTGGTGGGCATTTTCCATCCCCCAGATCTCCTCCATCGGCTCTCCTCTGCCACACCTGAGCATCGGTCTACTTTCTACTTTGCAGACGGGGATAGGAGGATAGTAATTCACATGTGACTAACACTTTACAGTTAACTAAGCACTTTCATGTTTTCTTAGTCACTCAAGCGTGCAGAACAATTTATGGAATGCCTTCTGGGAGCCAAGCTTTGCCAAAGCCTAGGATGAAAGTCCCTCGTCTAGATCTTCTCCCTCACGGACCTGGAAGATCTAAGTGAGTCACCTCTGGAGGGCATCCTGACAAGGAACTGTGATGGTGCCATCTACCACGGGACCCCTACGTGAGGCAGTGGGTTGCTGATGATGTATTCATCTTAGCACCATCGTTTAAAACTGTTGTGACAGTGGACCTAGTTAGACACCGAACCCATCTCATCTGGAAGCCTGTAAACCTCACTTTAATAGCCAGCTTGTAAATCAATCATTTAAAGGCAACTTTGATATATCCCTTAAAAAACAAACAATCTGCCTGACTCAAAGATCATCAGGTAGAAAATGGGGTTCGGGAGAGAAAAGGGCAGGCTCCAAAACAACAAAGAAGGCTGCCCAGAGTCAGGCACACTAAAGAGAGCACAGGGCCTCGAGTGGCACATCTGAGAGAACTCCATACCCACACCCAATGTGCCAAACTGACCAAAAGAAAAAAGATATATTAACTGTCCCTTTTAATTTTACAACAGAGTTAGAAATTGTTCTGTTAGCCGGCTGGTGGTGGAGCATGCCTTTAATCCCAGCACTTGGGAGGCAGAGGCAGGCAGATTTCTGAGTTCGAGGCCAGCCTGGTCTACCAAGTGAGTTCCAGGACAGCCAGGGCTACACAGAGAAACCCTATCTCGGAAAAAAAAAAAACACACACACACACACACACACAAAAGAAATTGTTCTGTTTTTGTAACATTACAGACTGGACCCATGGCTAAGCAGACATTCCACACTGACCCACATTCCGCAGTATTATGTATGGTGTGTGTGTGTGTGTGTGTGTGTGTGTGTGTGTGTGTGTGTGTGTG
>NW_021621323.1:3470453-3479250 GCF_004785775.1 Grammomys surdaster
TGTGTGTGTGTGTGTGTGTGTGTGTGTGTGTGTGTGTGTGTGTGTGTACGTGCGCGCATGCGCACGCGCGCAAGAGAGAGAGAGAGAGAGAGAGAGAGAGAGAGAGAGAGAGAGAGATTCAAACTCAGGCCCTCTGATTCCATGTCCTACTGTCTTCCACTATCAAAACTGTCCAATACAAGCCCTGTGTATCTGTAAAGAGGCAGAGGGAAGGCTGGTGACAAACAGGACAGGTCCTCTAGGCTCTTAGGGAGGTGCCTAACCCACTGACCCAGCTCCTTTGAAACAGGAGCCAAGGGACTGGGAGAAATTAGCATGGATTTTGTCAAAAGTCAAAGGGTAACCCAGAAATAGGCTCTTACAGTAGGCAACTATGGTACCTGGATATGAGTGGGGGACAGACCCACTTCAAGTGTCTTTTCAGTCCTCTCCAAATCCATGAAAAAAAATCTTCAGCATTTTAGAACTTAGGTTCAGTAGCATTAAAAAAGTGTGTTAATATTCAAGTCTTTCTTTAATTATTTGCAGTAAAATAGCTACATAATAAAAATTATCTTTCACCAGGCATGGTTACACATGTCTATGTTCCCTGAACTTGGGAGGCAGAGGCAGGTGGAGCTCTGTGTGTTTGAGGCCAGACTTGTCGACACAGTGAGTTCTAGGACATCCAGGACTCTTTAGAGAGACTATGTATCTTTCTATTAACATATGCATTTAAACTAGCTAATATCTCACATGCATAATTAAAAGAGAAATTGCTTTTTAAAAAATTGGTACACCCTCTTCACTTTGATAACCAATATACTGAACCCAAGAGTTGAAGTAATTACAGACTTCTACTCCACAAACAGCACCACAAACATGTGAAAACTGATGTGTAGAGTTTTTTTTTTTAAAGAATGAAATCATTAACTAAAGATGAAAAGAAGCACAGCCAACAGATGACAATGTTGTCCCCAAATGGCCACGCCCACTCTGATTCACACTGGCAAACAAGGCTCCCTTGGCTTCAAGGGCCCAGCTTCAGTAACCACTGGGTTTGGTGTTCCCCGTGAGGACCGGCTAAGAAGTACTCAGTGGGCGTTGTCTTTCTGCACAGTCCCCGTGCTGCAGCCATCTTGGGAGGACCCTCTCTTCTTTGGCAGGGAGCCCCACCATAGGAAGCCCTTCGCTCCTACCACCAAGATTCTCTTCAAAATGAGAGAGACAAGATGGAATTTACACCACCAGACATGCCCAAAGACATCTGACTTTACAAGGACCGCCCGCTCTCTGTGTCAATGAAAGCTTCCAGAGTGGCAGCTTAGGAACCCTGACTCCTCTCCCCCACCCTTCGAAGCACGCAGCACAACACCAGTGGAAAACATCTTATCTAGGGAAGTCATCATATCTAGCCCTCAGAAAATAGGGGTCTCCCTCCCATAGATATCTTATTAAAATCCATTTCCAGATCCATGGTTATTTTTACCCTGTTTCTGACTTCCTAAGTTCTAGCCTGACTTATGCTGGATTGCAATTAGCAACCACAGCCAATTAATAATTTTTCACATATCATTAAGTGAGCAAAATGTTCCTTCCATTTAGGGTCTGACTAGATGCCTGTAAGACTCATCCTGGGTATTTCCCACCTAGGCACCTCTTACTATCTAACATCTAAAGTCTTCATTTTAAACCTGATTACTATATATTATTCTTTTTGACAGGGTGGAAGAGGGGTTGCAATATAGATAACAAGTGCATGTAGAATTCACAAAGACAAGCACTCAAAATTGCTCAGAACCAAGGACTGTCCTTGGCTCTGACCAGCTGCAAGACTGTTAATCATAAATTCTTCCCTAACTCGCCTAAGCCAGCGTGGAGCTGAGCTCAGAGGCATTCTCCAACAGCATGGCTGAGTGCCTGAAAGCAACTTATAAATACCAGA
Organism: Grammomys surdaster; assembly: GCF_004785775.1. Taxonomy (NCBI): domain Eukaryota; kingdom Metazoa; phylum Chordata; class Mammalia; order Rodentia; family Muridae; genus Grammomys; species Grammomys surdaster. The sequence goes on from NW_021621323.1 coordinate 3,472,378, forward strand.
CACAGATTTCGAGATCTTTCTGGCCCCATTTCACCACAGGCCAACTGCTGTCAAGACGGGCCGTTGTTGCCTTACCAGAGAAGCACCTTGCTAGGACACTCCATCTGGTCTTAAGGGCCAGGCATCTGGCCAACTTGGCATTTTTGTCTCAGTTGGGCTACAGCTTGTCCCTGAAGGGGCTGCCGACAGTCCTAGTGTCTGACTACTTTTCTGTGGCCAACAATCAATCAATCACACTTGGCCTTAGCTTCATTCTCATATTCTCATCCAACACAGGACACAATTCCTGAAGGTACTGTGCTCTGTCTCCTTTGCTTGCTAGAGGTACTCTGGCACAGAGAGAAGGTGACGTCCTTGGGGCTAAGAAACCTGACAAGCTCTGAGGCACTACCAACCCTCGCCTTCCCAACCATGCTCTCTGTGGAGGAGGCCCACGTGAGTACTTCTAACTGGATATATAGATAAGTTGTACACAAGATACCCAGTCAGGCCTAGATTTGACTTTACCCCATAGTCAAGGTGATAAATTAACTGCCGTCTGCTTTTTGAACCCTGGAAGAAGACAAAGACTTCTGGACCAGGCACTGAGGACTTATCATACAGAGCACAGGAGGCAGCAGGATCATCCCGGCCTGGATTCTCTTTGCTCTAAAGGTCAAAGATGGAAGCTGTACGTGCAGTGGGTAGGCATCATAGCTGAGGACCAATGTTTGGGATTCTGGTACCCTACTATCCACAGAGGCTGCTCTTTGTCTGGAGAAAGACATTACATCACGTCTGAAGGCTGAAGGCTGCTCCCTGTGAACCGAACCAGAGCCATGGCCCAGGTAAAGCTCACTCTCACTACAACTGCCAGGAACGCTGTCCAAGGAATCACCCAACGCCTGTGTGGGCTTCCAAATACAGATGAATATCCCTCTGCAGCTCCCAATCCCAGCCATTCCTTCCCATGAGCCTTGATACACTCTTCACATCCCAGGTTTAAAAAGTGGCAAGCAGTAAGGCCCTCCCAGGAAAGGGGCTTTGACGTCCAGGTGACGTAACTCCATGAAGCCACTGAGAGAGCCAATGGCAGGCAAGCACGTCTCTCAGTGCGGTAACCAACCCCAGGTTTGGCTTCTCATCCCCCTCCCCGGCCCACTTTTCCACCTTTAGAAACTAGTCTGTGTTTAGGGATGTGCCAAAAGACAAGAAAGTGAACTACGACACGGTGAAAAGGCAGAAGATGGCATCAGTCTAAGTAAAGGTCGAGCTACAGGAATTGCCTACATCAAGGAAGGAAGAGAACTCATCTGTGATGCTCAGAAGGTGACCGTCAATCCACACTCTGCTTGCAGATGCCCACAGCAGAGAGCAAGACAGCTATCCTTTTACTATATCATCAGTGTTTTTCTTGTAGACCTAGAATTTTACCTCTCGGACAACTCAAAATTCCAGAGCCCTTAAAGTTCGGCAGCTCATACACCCTACTTGTTTAAAAGTATTTTAAAAATTATAAGCGTACAAGCATAAATTCAATTAAGAGAACACAATAATCTGGATGAATTATATGTTAATAAACTAAGTAATTTCATAAGCGTACCTATTTGTGTATAACGATTTTTTTTGTAGTGGGGGCCAAATAGATGCTTATTTTGTTCCTAAATGAAAAAAAAATTACTTCAAATTTAATTAAATTATTTCAATGGATAATTATTACTTAGTATATTTTAAGCAGTTGTTAGGCATACTTGTGTATATTTAATTGTAATTATAATGCATATATAAATGGCCTCAAAAGGGCCCCCTAGCTGGGAAGATAATTTAGTTGGTAAAGTGCTGGCTATGCAAGCATAGGGAACCTAAGTTTGATTCCCTAGAACCCCCTTTTTTTTCAAAAAGCCAAGCACAGTGGTACACATTTGCAATCCCAGTACTAACAAGGCAGAGACAGGAGATATCCAGCACGCCAGTGTAGCCTGATTGGTGAGTTCCAAGCCAGGGAGAGACTCAGTCTCAGAAAACAAGATGGACGACATCTGAGACGTGACATCCAGATCATACCCACGCACACATAGGTACCTGCACACACAATGCACACATGTGAGGTACCCACGTAAGAAGGGGAAAGCTGTGTGACAGCACAGGAGCAGACTGTCACAACATAGGGACATGGAGAACAGCTGCAGTCAGACATGAGAGCACATGGTACCTGTCCCCAGGCCAATCCTTACAATCCACCAGCCAAGGAAAAGGATGGACTGCCAAGGTCCTTCCAGGGGAGAAGGAGAACAGAAAGTAAGCTTGAAACGTGACTGATTCCATCCTTCGGGGAACACATCCTAGACTCACATCCTAGACCCGACAACACCCTTCTCAGGTGACAGTGACCCAGAGCATGCTGTGACAGTGGGGTGCTCTCTTAAAGTCTTGAAGTCCCTGTTCATGAGCCCTCCTTAGCACGCTGGTGTCTTCGATGATCCTAAAGATGCTGCCTATACATACTCACACAGGTAAGAGGAATCAGAGCCTACATCTGAGCTCAGGCTGTCTCTTATCCACTGCAGCATTCTCTACCTAGCCTGGGAGTGGGGAGGGAACAATGGAAATAAAGAGAAGTCTGTTTTTCACAGATTATGTCTTTAATCCTCTCCAGAGCTCATCGTGCAAAACAAACAACAAAGATTCCACAGATATTTGCATCCCATAATAAAAATACAAAACAGGACATATGTGAGCTCAGAGATGCTTTATCACCCCCCCACACATCTTCAAATACCTAAATTCTTAAATATTGGAGACAACAATCTCCAACAACGCCTGTGCGATCTAGCTTAATCTACTCACTATGCAGCTTATGTGCCAATTAATTGTGTTGCCGCTAACTTAACAGCTGCATATGGAGTCCATATGAGGCAGAAGTTTCTTGGCCACTCATTCCAGAGCATGAGAGTAATACATAATAAATAACCTGAATAGTTACTTAACATAAGCAAGGTTGATGTTAATCAAAATGACTGAGGCAAAACTGTCAAGTCGAGCCAAATGGAGTGAAGGAATGGGAACTTGGCAGCCCTAGGGATTCGGCACTCGGGCATCCTACCAGCAGCACTGCCAAGTGCCACCTCCACCCCAGATCAGTGTGTAAATGGTATAGAGACATACTCTCCACTGGCCCTGGCTAAAACCTGACCCGTGAGCAAACCCACAGGGACTCCCACTCTCCCTCTCTTTGCACGATATCCCTACAGGTGAGGCTGAGGACATCTCAGACCTATAAAATGATGAACTGTCAGCAAAAAAAAGAGCCCTGTCCCGTTTTATAACTTGCAGCCGGAGGATAAAAATCCTTAGAGAGAAGAGCGGAAAGATGACTGGTAGGTAACAGAGATTAGATTTTTCAAGTCCTTTTCAACATGTGACTCCTAAGGTTACATAATCAGGTCTGCAGAAGGCCAATTAAAGCATGGTTTCTACCAGTACTCTGCCCTAAATAGACCAACTAAAGAACAAGGAATTAAATATTTGCACAGCCATTTCTTTTTAAAGGAATCCCAACCTTCTATTCTTTCTGCAGCAGGCTAATCTTTAAAAAAAAAAAAAAAAAGACTAAGAGGGGTTTAGCTTCCCTTAAGAAGATTCCCTGCATCCTCGATTCGGGAGTTAAAGTCAGAGAAAGAATGGGGTAAGAGAGGGGAAATCCCGTGGAAGGAACTTCAAAATTAAAACTGTGTTTTGAAAGCTTCTCAGCAATAATGAATGAGCTGTGAGTCGTCCCAGCTATGACGACATAATCTCACAGCTCAGGACGAGATTATTATATATATCATACATACATTTTCTAGTCCCATCTACAAATCAGAAACACAACAGTGCTCTTTCTGTGTATGGTGACAGTGATCTCTAGACCTCTGTATTCTAGAACTTCAAAAGATTTCGTTTCATCAGGTGTGGTAGCTCATGCCTATAAGTCCAACACTGGGAAGGCCGAGACAGAAAGATTGCCATGAGTTTGAGACCAGCCTGGGCTAGCTTGTCTCAAACAAATAAACAAAATGTCCCATAAAGTTTGAAATTTTCTATTGTGCTCTGATAAAGACACTTTCTTCTCTCAACATGAATAAAAAAATGTTTACAGGTCAGATAACAGTAATTCCGATCATTACATATCTATGCAAAGTACATATCTGTATTTAAAACAATCCAAAGATTTGAATTGGCATTTAACAGCCATCAAATGATATATATATTTAAATTGAATTAATAAAATATAAGAGATATTTCCAGGTTGGTTTGGTACCCTTCCATTCATTTTTAAAATGTTAATTCTTCATCTTAAGGAAAAATAACTAAAACACTATTTCAAACTTTTACATAGTTATTTCAAACTCTCGCCAGATAGCAATTGAAAACACTCTAAGCATACACTGAGAACACCAAGAATGATTAAATTTTGCAGACTTAAGGAAAAATGAAAATGCCATATACAGTAAGATCTTTCAGACAGCTCTTCACTCAGTTTATTCTCAAGACCAGCAGGCAAAGCAAAAGGAGCCAGAACCAAAGAAACACTGTTTTCCTTAGGATTCCTGCTATGACATTCAAAATCTAGGAAGGCTGTAGAATTGTTCCCCTTGAGCTGTCACAGGGGCAGTGGCTGCCCTTCTGTGAACAAGTAGGGTACAACAAAACAGAATCAGGAAATCCCAGCTACAGTGTTCAGCACAGAAAGTCATAGTCAAGAGCTCAGGAATCAAGATGGGAGCTACTGTTTTGCAAAGTTCCTTATCACTGGCAATTCCTTCTCTTAAAAGTACACAGTTTCTCAAATGCCTGCAGGAGGTTTATTGATTTTACTTTCTTTCCCTCTTTCTGGTTGACTGAAACCAGTGTTTATTCACAAGGTATTGTTCTGTATGCTGAAAACACTTACTCTAAATGTTGTCCTGAGGGGGAAGACACTAGTAAAGTCAAAACAGATGCTTAAAGGGTAGTGATGTAACAGTATCCACTTCAAAGTGAGGTTAAAGTCATAGCCTTACAGATGACTAGAGCGGAAACTCTCAAGATGACTGGCTGGCTGGCTGGCTGGCTGGCTGGCTGGCTGGCTGGCTGGCTGGGTGGGTGGCTGGTTGGTTGGTTGGTTGGGTGATTGGTAGACTGGATGGATGGATGGATGGATGGATGGATGGATGGATGGATGGATGGATGGATGGATGGATGGATGGATGGATGGATGGTTAGTTGGTTGGTTGGTGGGTTGGATGGGTGGATGGCTGGTTGGTTGGTTGGTTAGTTGGTTGGTTGGTTGGTTGGTTGGTTTTGTGCATTTGTTTGCTGCTTTCAGCATCTGGATAGGAGTTTACAGTTCCAGTTGAACCCAATGAAAGTATTACTAGGATAATGAGCATCCTTACTTCAAAATTCTATCAATGTTTGTATATTGCTTTCACAATAGAAAAGCACACAGTAAGTGTCCTGTTTTTTAAAAGTCCATCAAACAAGACTTATTCCCATGTTGAACCCAACAGTAAACAGGAGAAGGTGAAGCCTCCTAAGACAGACTTTTGAAACATTTAAGGTTAACCTCCTTTGAGTTTGAGATATATACCCAAATTATTTTCCCTTTGTGCCTCAACTCTAACTACTCAGTGACCATGGGGTTCACAAGTTTTCAGAAGTGGAGGAGACTTCTGCTCCCTGTGCCCAGCACTCTAAAGAAAACACAACACAGAAAAGACAAACATGTCGACACATTCTGCAAACAGAGCACCTCCAGAAACTGTGACTTTCAACTCATAAACACATATGGCCCTGCAAACTGCTTACACATGGGGTTTCCCAAAGTAAGATTCCTAGAGATATGGGGTTCCAGGAGACAACTTCAAACCATGGCCATAAGTACCCTGAGTGGGGAGGCTCTTTCCACTCCAGCCTCTTAATTCTTTGCTCTAGTCAAGGAGATATTCTTCATCTGATGCCAAAAATGCCAAATACTCTTACACCTGGTAACCTCCCATATAACAAAGGAAGCAAGCCTATGGCTCGGTCTGCCAGCAGCTTCCAACAGCTACCTACAAGTAAATAGGTCATATTTTTGTCATTGTGTGCCCCTGTGTAGAGATATTTTTAAAATTTTCCCTCTTAAATAGTGTATTTAATATTTAAACATAGAACAGACTTAAAAGAAAAGAATCAGCTTGAAATGGACCGATCCATTGTGACTCAAAACGTCATCATCAGACCGGAAGCATCAAGTGAGAGATTGCTCGAGGTACATGCCACATCACAGGCCTCTTTCTTGACTACCGAACCCAAGTATGGGTTACAGGAGTCCCACACAACACGCAGGCACCTGAAAGACTCTGTGAAGACACAAGTTTGTCCAAGGCCACGCTACTCTTACAATGACTGGCCCCCGGAGATTGCACTTTGAATCATGGGGAATAAGGGGGTAGGGGGACAGGGTCTTCAGCATACCTTCTACATGGCAACCCAGTAGCAAGGTTCTCTATGCCCCAGCCTTGCATACCCTGTGATTCCTTTCCTTCAAGGGATAAGGGAGACTAGCCAGAAGGAAGACTGTGATGAAATACAACAGCTGGTGCCTTCTATGCCAGGCGGCTATATTGAGATACAAGTACACAGCACATCCCATTTATGTATCAGAGAAGCCAGTCAGTCAGTCAGTCAGTCAGTCAGTCAGTCAGTCACACAGATGAGTGGCCCAATCCTTCAGTGATCTGGGTGGTGCAGGCCAAAGCCTAGCTGGGCATCCCCTGAAAGGGCACGTGAGGGGAACTCACAAGTCATTGCTATCTCTGGCAGGGTTTTCGTGTGTGTGTGTGTGTGTGTGTGTGTGTGTGTGTGTGTGTGTGTGTGTGTGTGTGTGTG
>NW_021621323.1:3479260-3491615 GCF_004785775.1 Grammomys surdaster
GTGTGTGTGTGTGTGTGTGTGTGTGTGTGTGTGTGTGTGTGTGTGTGGTGTGTGTGTGTATAAAATAAAACATGGCACTGATATGCAGTGTTTACAATGAAAAGCTGAAACTGTAGTCTGGCAACCCAGAGAGCTTTAGAATACCACGTTTAACAGATACTAATAAAAATAAAGTACTTCCAATCCCCAACCTACCTCCTGATACTCAATGTCAGGCTTAGTAAGTAACAGAGCTGAGCTTCCGAAACCTGACATCCTGGTACAAAATTCTAATATGGGGCAGTATGGTTTTCCATAGAAAATGAAGGTTCACTCTAACTAGCTGTGACATTTGTCTCGCTTGTCAAGTTGACTGGATCGCCTAGAAAACATGAGAGCCAGCATTCCACTTTCTCCACACCTTGGCCTAAAATGTGAGGAAGTCTAGCCATATGACTGCCCAGCCATAAACATGACATGCCTTCCCCACCTTGAGCAAAAAAATAAATCTCTCTCTCTTTAACTGTCTCTTGCAGGTATTTGGTCACAACCATAAGAAGGTAACGAATTCACTGGGTACTGGAAGTAAGAAATTAACAAAAAATAAACAATAGCTATGAATTCACAGCCTGGTCTTCATGATAGGAATTTTGTTCTATCCAGGACAGTATGAAGAGCACTGTGAACATTGGCTGGATCTATTTCTCTTCAGTTATTCTGAGGATACACTTATGCAGACAGAATATTACAGAGAACAAAAAGTGGATGTAACACGGTACCATTATCTTAGTGGTCCTGAAGAAGGGATGAAAAGCCAACAAAAGACATGATGGCGGTGAGAAAACAGTAGTAACTGCTAATACAGATAGAACATTCCAGGCAGCTTACACACATCTTTCTTCTCATCCTCACGACTGAGATAGATTTTAATAGTCCTGTTAAGAACATTAATCAACCAGTGGTGGCGTATTCCTTTAATCCCAGCACACAGGAGGCAGAGGTAGGCAGATCTCTGTGAGTTCAAGCCCAGTATGGTCTACATAGTAAGTTTCAGACTAGGCAGAGATACACAGTAAGACTATGTCTCAAAATAGGGGAAAATAGGAGTATAAATTGCTGGGGATGTATCTTGATGGTAAGACACATGCTTGCTTGCTTGTTTGTTTGTTTGCTTGCTTGCTTGCTTGCTTGCTTGCTTGCTTAGCACTTGTAAAATACTGCAGGTCCTAGCACTAAAAATAATATTAAAACTACTACTAAATGTGCCGTTTTGCAAAAGAAGAAAAGACTTCACCAACAACTAGATAATTTTTTTTTTTCGAGACAGGGTTTCTCTGTGTAGTCCTGGCTGTCCTGGAACTCACTCTGTAGACCAGGCTGGCCTCGAACTCAGAAATCCGTCTGCCTCTGCCTCCCAAGTGCTGGGATTAAAGGCGTGCGCCACCACCGCCCGGCGCAACTAGATAATTTGTCTAAGGTCCCAAGGCTGGAATGGAGTAGAAGAAAAACTGTCACATGTTTGAAGACTCTACATCACCCAAGAGCACCAGATGCCTAAGCCAAGATGCTTACACCCCAGCCTTGCATGTGGTGGCACATGTCAGCAAGTTCAGCTCTTGGGATGCTAAGGCAGAAGAGTCGTGAGTTCAAGGCCAGTCAGAATAGACCATCACAAAAAACAAAGACCAAGAATTTCCCTAGAAAGTGAAGGAGTGGCCTATGGTCCTCGTCAGTTAAAAGATATAGGCCAAGGAAGTACAGACTTCAGGACTGACCCTCATCATGAATGGTTATTAAAAGACCTACTGGACACAACAAAGTTTTAAGGTTGCTTGGGAGAAATACTAACACTGGGAGAAACTTTGTTGTTAGAAGCAAAACATTATTCTTTGAGAAATGCTTAGGGCAAGGGTTCCTCTTTTATTAGGACTACTTAATTGAGTACAAAGCATTAAAATAGCTGGCCTGAATATTTATTAGAGCACCAGCTGTTCCCTCCAGATTTTTAGAAATTCAAGCCTTGGTGCCAAGAGTAATTTAGAAAGAGCGTTGGGCAAGTAGATGAGCCTATGTCAGGCAAGCTACATCTAGACAGTAAACACTTGCTGGAAGCAGGCAGAATATCGCCACGCCTGCAGTGAGGTGGCAAACTGTCCTACCACGCACTCCTGAAATGACTCTGTTAATAAGATTGGTGACTATACATTTTTAGATTACACCTTACAAATCATAATTAGCAATCCTCTACACACATACAGAGTATCACTAGGACAACACCAGCTTTTTTTGTTGTTTGTTTTTTGTTTTTGTTTTTGTTTGTTTTTTTGGTTTTGTATGCCACTTTGGTTCTAAGCTTTTTAATTGTTTTCGATTCTAGGAGACGGTCTTCCCCCTGAGAAGTGAAACATCTCGGATAATGGAGATTTTTGTTCAAAACTTCAACTTTTTCAAAATATGTCCACTTTAGGTACCTGGCTATAATGAAAACATGTAATTTTTAAGGGGTTGGGGGAAGAAAGAAAGAGACTAGGGGGTAGAAGAGGGGCAAAAAGGGAAGAAAGGGATAGAGGGAGAGAAGGAAGGAAAGAAGGAGGGAGAGAGAAGGGGAGGGGGAAGGAGGAAGGGAGGTACCTGCTCTATGAAAAATGACCTGGATATTATTCACTGAAACTTCTCTGCAAAGACAAAGAAGACATCACATTTGCCTGCCATGTTTGCTTCTCTGTCACCTGTCCTGGTGGCTATGCTGATGAACTGGATCCGGGAAAAGGAATGCCCCTTCCATGCATGTAGCAGAGTCACCTCTGTCAAGGCCTCCCGCTGAAGAGAGTGTTCTCAGCATCAGAGGGCTGGGCAGCCCAGGACATGGCAGCTGGCAGGAGGAGCTGCTGTGGCTAGGAGGTTGGTGCTTCAGAGGGAGGACGGTGTGTGGTGATCAGCTCACCGTCTGTGATTACCCAGGCAGACCCCACAGGCAGGGGCAGAGCTCTCCACACTGCCTGCTCTAACTAGCTTCCTTCCCTCTACAGCCCTGCCTGTTGGCATACCCACTATGGCACACGCTCTCTTTAAAGACATGCTCTCATTTTGTTTTTAGGGCTCACAGGTTTAAAAACAAACTGGCACTTTTGGATTAATAAGAAATTCCTTGCAGGATTAACTGGGCTACATTTTTTTTTATCCCCGTAAATGAATAATAGCAGCTTCCTGTGCTGGTGCAATCAATCAATCACCATTTTGCAAGTATTTGCACACCACCCATCTGCCTCCTTCAAAAACGGAAGGGAGGGTCAAGACACATCTCTCCCACCCTGAAAAATAAACCACAGCCTGGGTATTTGAGTCATCTGTAAAACTTTTTTTTTTTTAATATAACACTAATTCCGCCCTCTCTGGACCTACTGACCCAGATGCCCCCAATGTAGACTTTGAAGTTTTCTAGCTTGCTGGTGTCCAAAGGGAGGTAAAATTGCAAAATGTCATATCCCCCAGAAGTCTCATCACCCACTGGTGAACACTGAAGGAGAAAATTCCATCTGAGCACCACTGTTTAACTTACATACACACTTACTAACTCTCTGTCATCTAACCATCTACTTCCTGCCTACCATTTTGATTTTTGTCACTGAAGGGGATACAAGCCAAGAGACCCTGTGCAGACTGAGCAAGAATGTCACCAGTGAGCTACAGCCTCAGCACAGCACCAACAATCTTTTTTTTTTTTTGGTTTTTCAAGACAGGGTTTCTCTTGTAGCCCTGGCTGTCCTGGAACTCACTCTGTAGACCAGGCTGGCCTCCAACTCAGAAATCCGCCTGCCTCTGCCTCTCAAGTGCTGGGATTAAAGGCGTGTGCCACCACCACCCGGCAACATCAATCTTTTAAGACATACCTGAGCCATGTAGGCTTCCATGACTGGGAAGATAAATCCCATGGACTTCTTGTTTCGTTTTGTTTTGTTTGTTTTGTTTTTTCTTCTTGGGAGGGGGGTTTTCTTTTTTCTTTCAAGACAGGGTTTCTCTGTGTAGCCCTGGCTGTCCTGGAACTCACTCTGTAGACCAGGCTGGCCTCAAACTCAGAAATCCGCCTGCCTCTGCCTCCCAAGTGCTGGGATTAAAGGAGTGTGCCACCACTGCCTGGCTTCCCATGGACTTCTAAAGGGTATAATGCTTTTTCCTCTTCCTCTTCTTCCTCTTCCTCCTCCTCCTCTCCCTCCTCCTCTTCTTCCTCTTCTTCCTCCTTCTTTTCCTCCTTCTCCTTCCTCCTCTCCTCCCTCCTCCTCCTCCTTTTCTTCTTCCTCTTCTTCCTCCTGTACCTCCTCCTCCTCTCCCCTTCTAATTTAAGAAGGAACGCTTTGCTATGTTCTATACCACATCAAGTACAATAGTTTTCAGTGCAGCTTCTGTGCTACTGAGAGGAGGTGGAGCCTTTACATGGGTCTTCTCTGGAGGAGGTCGGGTCATTGGAGGCATAACCTTGAAAGGGATTCTAGACCATGACCCTTCTCTGCCCTCTACCTCTGACTAAACTACCGTGGCAGGAATAGCTTCTCCCTCTACACACTCCTACCACGATGATGTACTGTGCTTTGTTAGACCAAAAGCAATAGGACCACAGAACCATGGACCTCTGAAACTGTGAGCCAGAACCCTTTCATCCCCCTAAGTCAGTTAGCTACCTCTAGTACTTCCTCAGAGTGATACAGGGCTGACTAACACCCACCCCCAAGAAAAACACCGGATGGAATTCCAAAATAATAAAACTAACAGCCAAGCTTCTCTGGAGAGAGAGAGACACACCTACTCAACCTCCCCTATGTAGAACACGCTTTATGGGTGCTGCTAAGTTTGAAAAGCAATGGGCCAGAATAATCATTTAAGTAGGAGATCTATGCAATACCAGGTCCGAATTGAAAACTGTAGGGTAAAGGTTAAGGTTTCAGAGATTAGTGTATACCCTGCATGGATAGACTTGGCGGAAGTTCATTGAAAAGAAGACAGAAGGTTTAACTCGCTAGAAATTCAACCTGAGCCAGCAACGTTCCCTGGCTGTTGGGATATGAGTATAGCTTAGCCTGGGTTAATAACTAATGTTTACACTGGGAGATTTTCCTCTTACCAAGGGCTTTCACATGTATAATCTCATTTAATACAGGATGACGACTCTGGAAATGCAGTTGCCCAGCCTTTCAGATGAGTAGCTAAACACAGGTCTCTAATGTGAGAGTAACTTCTCCCAGGCCAAATCAGCAGAGTCTGACTCAAGACGCAGCTCTGTGTAGAAAGAGAGAGCTCAAGGGTAACTGCCCTCCAGAGAGACTGAACAAGTTGTGGAAACCGTGTTCCATTCTGGTCCCTACATTAATGAAAGTGCATACAAATGAGACCTTGGGCAGAACATCATGACCAGAGGCTGTGACCAGGCCAGAGCACAGCCTGTCCATGAAACACAAGGAGGACCTGGGATCCTCCAAAGATGAAAAATGGCTTTAGAAATGATATCATGGCTATTTTAAAATAAAGAAGAACCATGGGAGAGGAATATTAGTTTCTGGATAGGACCAAGCAAGGCAGCCTTCTTATAAAGGCACAGGCAACAAAAAGATGATGCAGGAGCCTAGAACTCTTACCATAGGAAGAGGGATGTCCCATGAGGGTAAAGGGCTATGGTCCAGGATGCCTGTACCCTGTCAAGTAAAAGCAAAGGGCTGGGGGTCAGGATCAGGTATTGAGAGAAACAGGAGAGAGGGCCAGAGGGCCAGAATAAATGTAAATCTGCAGCTGCTGGGGTTGAGGGATCTGGGGGAAATCTCTAGGAAGTTCCATAGACCTGGGATGGGGGAGGCTCCCAGGAGTTAATTTAGATGACCTTAGCCAAGAGACATATAACAGTGGAGATATGGAACCTGAAGAGGACATCTCCTGTAGCTAGGCAGGACCCCCAGAGGAGGAATACAGACACCAACACAATCCACAAATTTTGACCCAAAATTTGTTTGGTCTAAAAGAAATGAAGGGACAAAGATGGAGCAGAGACTGAAAGACTGGCCAACCAATAACCGGCCCAACTTGAGGCCTATCTCATGGGTAAGCACCAATCCCTGACACTATTAATGATATTTTGTTTTGCTTGCAGACAGGAGCAGAGATAGCATAAGTGTCCTCTGAGAGGTTCTATCCAGCAGCTGACTAAAACAGATTCAGATATCCACAGCTAAACAAAGTTGGTGTCTGGTGACTCTTATGGAAGAGTTGGGGGAAGGACTGAAGGTCCTAATGAGGATAGGAACTCCACAGGAGGACCCACAGAATCAACTAACTCAGATCCTTAGGAGCTCTCAGAGACTGAGCCACCAACCAAAGAGCACACACGGGCTGGACCAAGGCCCCCAGTAGCAGATGTACAGCTCAGTCTCCATGAGGGTCCCCAACAACTAGAGTGGGGCTGTCCCTAAAGCTATTGCCTGTCTGTGGAATCCATTCCCCAACAGGGTTGCCTTGTTTGCCCTCAGTGAGAGAGGATACACCTAACCTTGCAGAGACTTTATGTGACCCCTCCAGGGTCAGGAGGGGATAGCCAGGGCCCCCTACCCTCTCAGAGGAGAAGGGGAGGGGAGTTGGGGTAGGGACCCTGTGGAAGGGGGCCCTGCGGGCAGGAACTAGGATGTAGTTAATGAATTCACTTTTTAAAAAAAGAACAAAAAGTTGATTACTTTCCTTATCACTGTGACCAAATACCTTACAGAAGCAACTTAGAGAAGAGGGGTTAATTTGTGTTCATTGTTGAAACATACAAAGATGGAAAAGGAGAAGCCATAAAATGCTGCTGACATACATTAATTACTAGTATGAAGTCAAGGAGAAATGGACTAATCTATAGCTTCCAAGTGACTTGCCAAAAAAAAAATAGTTATAAGTTGCCAAAGCAATAAAAAGTAGCTATGTGAGGAGAGAGGCTTGGTGACAAAACACCTAAAGCAACAACCACTGCCACCTGACAAGACACCATGGAAGCAAAGCATCCCTCCTGAACGCTGCCTCCCCAGAACACACAGCCAGAACCTCCACTTGGGGAGCCCACAGGCAACCCACACTGAAAGCAGTCAGCACTGCCATTCATAAGCTCCTGATAATGAAGGACTGAATGAGACGTAACAGCTAGAACCTGACATAACATGTCATTCTGGCCTGAATTCCATTGCTTTAGATGGCATTACTGAGACTGGGAGAGTAAAGAAGACCCGAGGCCTGGGAGGTAGATAAGAGTAATTTTCTAGCTTTGATGGTGGTACTGTGGCTATCAAGGAGATAATCCTTCAAGACAAAATTCACACTCTGTGAAAGCCATCAGGCGGACAACTTCATCCTTAACCACGGTAAAAAAAACAAAAAAAAAACAAACAAAAAAACAGGGGCTGGAGAGATGGCTCAGGGGTTAAGAGCACTGACTGCTCTTCCAGAGGTCCTGAGTTCAAGTCCCAGCAACCACATGGTGGCTCACAACCATCTTTAATGGGCTCTGATGCCCTCTTCTGGTGTGTCTGAAGAGAGCAATGCTGAATACATAAAATAAATAAATAAATCTTTAAAAAAAAAAAAGGAAAAAAAAAAACAAGTTGGAGAACTTAAAAATGTATGAATAACATGTCTGAAGTCGAAAACTTTATCACTTGTTTCCTCTAACCTTTCCTGTGGGTTTGAGATGTATGTTAAAATTCAAGTGAGAAGTCAGCACCAGGAAGCTGGAGAGATGGCTCTGTGGTTCAGAGCACTGGTACTCACACGATGACTCACAACCATCTGTAACTCTGGTTCCAGGGGATCCAACATCCTCCTCTGGCTTCTGCAGGAACCAGGAATGTATGCAGTACACAGACATACATGCGAGCAAAGCACCCATATACATAAAAAAAATAAATATTTTTAATTAAAAAAGAAAGATCAACAGTAAATTAGGAGGTTGAAAATTTCAGAGACAGTACATCTGGTTTGAAGACAGACGCAACTCTCTAACTAAATGTTCCAAAGACAGATTCCCCTAAGATGCTGGCTGGCTGTTATGGAAGAAAAGGCTTCCTTGGCTGGAAAGATAAATCCCACAGGCTTTCTCAACATTCTGAAAGTCATTCATTCAACAAGCAGTTATTGAATACCTATGTGTTCCAGATAACACATGACACACGAGGCTTAAGGAAACGACTGGGAGATGGTCCTCACACAGGAAGCACTCATCATCCCATACTGAACAATAAGTTAGAATTCCAAAGCTAGTCACCTTAAGGCAGTCAGTATTATGCATAGAAATAAACACGTGACTCAAAAAAATACCCTCATTAATACTCTAATTGTCATTTATGAATTTTTCAACAGACTACATAATAATTTATCATCCTACCAAATCCTTTAAGAACATTCCATCCTAAACTTTTCTTGTGTGTGCTTGTGGGTGGTGTTAATTGTGGCATATGCAAAAACTTTATCACTTTTCAATTATGAACAGATGTAAATGACTTACTTGATGTTTAATTTTAGAATAACAAGCATCTTCTAAAATAAGTTTCAGACTGAGGAAACTGGGGCTCCAGCTACGGAATAGACTTAACACTCCCAAAGCGAACCCTTGCAAGTGCTCCAACACCACAAGAGCCGTTTCACATCTCCGTGCTCCAATTTCTTTTATTGGTCACAAAAATATCACCATATGTTTTCGTCAGATACTTTTACAGGTTTTTAAAAGGGACATCGCAATGGCAAAGCTGTGGCTTTCTGAAAAACACACACGGTTCTAGGCACAGCAGACTGTAGCTAAAGCCACAGCTACTCGTGAGAGACTGAGGAATAGCTCGTGAGCCAAAATTAGAGACCACACTGGGTTAAACAGCAAGATCCCATGTAGAAATCAAAAGAGCACATTGCTTTCCCCGGTCATAAGGAAAGACATGCCAATCTGAACGTTAGAACAGGGAGACCCAACTAACGGAGCTCCCAGTTGCAACTTTAATGCAGGGCGGAATGTTAACTGGCTCTCCCAACTTTTGCCATCGGCTCCATTTCAATCTTGAACATCGTCCATCGAGAATGCATCAACCCCACAGTGAACCCCTGGAAGAGGCGAGATTCTAAGTCTCTGTGCTCCAATTTCTTTTATTGGTCACAAAAATATCACCATATGTTTTCGTCAGATACTTTTACAGGCTTTTAAAAGGGACATCACAATGGCAAAGCTGTGGTTTTTTGAATACACACACAGTGTCTTTTCCTCTGAGGTCTACACACCTTCCCTATGTGACACTGCTTTTCTTCCTACCCTCTCCCTGAAATTCAAAAGGCAATTTAGACTCCCATATGGTTGCCATCGAAGCTAACAGATGTCTAGCAAATTAAAACAAAAATTATGACTTATAAATGGCTGAGGTACCATCATTCCAGAACATCTAGAAATTTATACTGAATCATAAGATATGACATCCTATTTAGTGCCCCACCCCAACACCCAAAATTCCTTGAATCTCCCTCCTTTTGGAATGTAAACCCCATGGAAACAAACCATACGCAACTTTCTGCCATGTACTCTGGATAAACCTCCACCTGCAACACAAAGCAATATCTGAAAACACACCAAAGAGACATTTGGCTTCAGCCAACAGCCGTTCTAGTCCTTGGACGGCATGGAGAACAAAATATCAAGTGGTCCTACCAACCAGCTCAAGGCTTCGCTGACCCATCTGTCAATGTTTCCTAAGAAATGATTCCAATGACTGCTGAAATTCACATAACTTAGTGCTGTGATAAAACACCATGAACAAAAGCAACTAGGGGTGGAAAGAATTTATTTCTCTTGCAGTTACATATAACAGTTCATCAAGCAAGACAGGACTGGAGGCAGGAGCTGATGCAGAGACTGTGGAAGAGTGCTGCTAACTGGCTTGGTCATCATACCTTGTTCACCACGACTTGCTCATCATGGCTTGCTCAACCTGCTTTATTATAGCACCCAGAACCACTAGCCCAAGAATAGCAACACCCACAATGGGCTAGGTCCTCCCACATCAATCACTATGTAAGGAAATGCCCTACAACTGGACCTGAGAGGGGCATTTCCTCAGTTGAGGTGCTCTCCTTTCAGATAACTGTAGCTTGTGTCAAGTGAACATAAACTAGCCAGCCCACTGCATAACTTTCCATAAAGTGACCTTGACACTTCCCTATCCAAAGATGGAGCCTTCAATTGAGCAGACTCTATGAGGATTCTGACTGATGTGCCAAGTGGCAGCACAGTTAAGCTGCCTGGAGGCTGCTTCAAGTCTCAGAGACTCCACATGCCATGCTATAGCTGACAACCACAGCTGAGCCGTCGGTAAGCATCACCTGCCAGTCACAGGTGAGCAGCAGCCCGGGTTCCCCACCCAAAGGAGACATCAAAACACTCCAGCCTCTGCTCACAGCAACTGCATAGAGGCCCCAGATTAGAAGTCTCCCTAGGAGTAGTCAGATCACAGAATTATGAACTACAATAATGAGGTTTTGTTTTGAACTTCTAAAGTCTGGGGGCTTGTTAGGCAGCGATAAGTAACCAGGATGTTGACATTCACTTAATTTCTGAGGAAGAGTTAAGAGTCAAGATCCAGAACAAAACATCTACAAATGGGCAGTGACGGGATAGAGGAATTAACTCCCCACAGGACTGACCTTAAAACAAACCCCTCTTCCCTTCTCTCCTCCGCCCCAAAGACTACTCAGTGTTTCTGAGACACGTCTTCCTCTGGTGACACCCTCAATAAAATCAATTCCTGCTGGCTTGAGTTCTTCCAATATAGAGCAAGAAAAACAAGGTTTTCCCCACCACCCTGTGCTAACTAACAAGAAAGGAATCTCTACAAGATGTTGACTTTCTTCCTCACAATATCAGCACTGTTATATAAACGAATTAGGATCTTACACATGAAGCTGTAATTCTAATAATAAAAATATAGCTAATGACTCAAAGCATCCGTCACACTTGAGATCCATGGGAGAGATAGGGAAATATGCATGCCATATCAATAACTCAACAAGCAAGGAAACTTCAGTGAAAGGGTTTTTTTTTTAAGTGAAAAAAAAATCATTGAGGAAGAAATGAAAAATGAAGTAGTCCATGAGCATGTCTAGTAAAAGACTGTCTATAACTATGCAAATCTCCAGTACATGCCTTTTTCATTACAGACTACTGCTCATCCCTCAGACTTTGTCTTGCCTGGCATATTAGAACTCAACAAAGTCCTTTGTTAGAAACAGAAAGGACCTCACAATTCAACCAAATTCTTCATTCTAATAGCTGAGTAACGAAGGCCCAGGGCAGTTAACTGACTAACACAGTCAGAGCACTGATGATTAGCAAGAGATCCGAGCTGTCACATCTGCCACTGTGCGTTCCCTCTTATTTTACAAGAACTATTACGTTCAAATGTCTTCAATGAATTTCGAATTTAGTCTACACGTCAGTGTGAAGACGAAAGACCGGGAGCCGGTGGTCTCTGTTACCAATTCCTCCATCAGAACCGTACAGCTGAAGGGTCAACTCTGCTAGCCTGGGCAGGTTGGTGGCTGAAGACAGAAGGGTGCAGGTTTTTGTAACTGCTACCAGATCTCTGGTCACTAACATTTTGGTGTAGATTGCTTTTAATTATAACGTGGGCGTTTTCCTGCTGATTTCTGCTACAGCCCACTGGCCGCAATGAAATGGGGCATTTACATATGAGGTCATTTGGACACAGTGAGCAGCGTGGAAAACCATGCTAGAGGTGGCCCTCAGCACTGTAAGGACAGAGAGTAAAGGACTTCATGGCCTCAGCCCGCTCTCTGACTTACCACGAAACTACCTACTGCCCGCCCACAGAAATACTTCAAAATCAGACAAGATCTGGGCCCTGTTCTGGAACTCTCCATGCAAGCAATCTGCAATTTTGTTGAAGCTCTCCACAGTTCAGGGGTTCTGCTGCAGCCTAATCCAGACACAGGGCTAAATTTGCCTTTGTGCTCTCTACAAAATTACACCAAACTGCCAGGGAAACGGTCCCCCAATCCTCTTTATTTCCCTTTCACTTCCCGCTATGAAACTGCAGAGAAAGCCCGTGGGTGCTTTTTGTTGCCTGGTAGCTGTAATGTGCAACTTTTGGAAGGTTTGGAAGTGTTGGAGCAGAATGAAGAGGCACAGGCGCACCCCCCTACCCCCAGCAGCCCCATGTGACGGCCCTTGCCTCTGGTAGTTCAACGCAATCAGAATACCTCAATGGGAAACATGCCTACCCTCCACTTTTAAACATTTCCAGAAAGGGTCCAGGAGAGAAGAAAAAAAAAGAAAAGAAACGCATTTCCTCTTGCTCTATTTGCTGGGGGGGGG
>NW_021621323.1:3491715-3506771 GCF_004785775.1 Grammomys surdaster
TTTGGGGGGGGGGGGGGGGGGGGGGGGGCGGCGTTGCTCTCAGGAACCATATATTATCACTGACAGAAAAAACAAAACTGCCCGTGAATGACTGTATATGGTATTTATTCCCACACTCCCTCATCAATCTGGTCCAGTCCTGAGGACAGATGACATGTTGACACAAAGTCCATTTCCTTTCCTTTCACAAAATACACATAAAAACACACACTCTGAGAGAAAATAAAATAAGCTGGAAAGTGAGTGGGAGAGGGCAGACCATCAGCTATCTCTAACTAGTCTCACAGATGTGCATACAGCAAACAGCCACAATTATGGGGAGTCCAAATTAAAACGTCCTGGATTCTGACCACTGGATCATTGTTTACCTCGCAGAAACTTGGGGATATCCCCACGGACCGCCACCATCTTTACCTTCCATGGAGAGAGGGGTGCCAAGGAGGAAGGCAACCGGATAGAAAGAGGGGGGCTAGAAAATAACATGGTCTGCCAACCAATGCCAACCAACCAACCATCGCCCCCCCCCCACCTTGTCCTAGAAAACTCTTTGTCTGGTTGCTGAACACGTTTGTAAGGTCACAGAAGAAAATCAAAACAAAAGAGTAGGGTCCCAGCCTGATTACAATAGGCGCCCCGCACAAGGCAGTGCCAAGCAGAGCCCGGGTTTGGAGCCGGTGTGCAAGCAGCGGCTCACCTGCTTAGCCAGTAAAACAGGTCTTACACACCTTCTCCTTTGCATGTCTCCGAGGGTACCTAAAACCCGGCCCGCTGTGTGTCACCCCTTTAAAAAGGGAAGACGTGAGGCACGCGCACACCGAAACATATGTTGACTGATGACTAGTTATTCCACAAGGATACACAGAGAAATAAATCCCTCCACCCCGCACGCCCACTTGGCCAGTCCATTATGCAAAGGGAGCGCTTTACTGCCGGAGAGGAGCATGCAGGACGTGTTATTTACGTGCACATTACAGAGCCACACATCACACACAGCATCTGCATCCTACACAAAGCCCGAGATGGTGCAAGGAGATACACGCTGAGCACGGCACAGACCAGCCGCGGCAACACCGAGCCGAGCCCTCGGCCAATCAGATCGGCGCTGGAAGGTGGATCTCGGGGTCGGCTCTGCCGGATTAGCCTGCCCCATTATGACACCACGCTCTGCCCAACATCCAGATCCCACGGGAAGCAAATCTAATCCGTGTGCTCCCTCGTCTCTCAAACTGCCGAGCTGTCCTCCCATCCGTACCCAAGCTATTCGCCAATCCCCTCGTCCCCTTAAAAAAAAAAAAAAAAGAAAGAAAGAAAAGAAAGAAAAAAGCCACCCTGAGGCCTGGCTGCCCCCTGCCCAGCTCGGTTCCTCTTTTCACCTCCTCCGGGTCCTGGAAAGGATGAAGTGTTTCTCTCCCCCGCGCTCGAGCCGGGAAGGCGGAAGGTAGACGCCTCTCGCCGCGACTGGGGCAAGAGCCCCAGGGGGCGGCGAAAAGTAAAGGCAGCGACCACGGCGGGGGACCGTCGCCCACCCATCCGCCACAGCACTTAGAAGCCCAGGAGCGCTCCAACTTACCCAAAATATGACATTGAAGCCAAAAATGAAGTATTTGATGCAACAACTGACTTCAGGACCCTTGTAGTGCTTCCCGGACATCCTCTGGGTTCATGAAGACACTTGCCCCGCCAGCCCGAGTTTGGAGCCCCGGAGCACCGCGGCTCGGAGCAGCCCGGCGAGCAGTGGGGCACGCGGGGCTCAGCCGCGCGGACCGAGCGGCTCCGGCACCTCCAGCCGCGGGCCTCCGAGGCCGCCGGGGCGCGGTGGCCACAGCCTCCGGGAATGCTCGTCGAACCGGGACGGAGCACAAAGCGGGAGCCCCGTGTCCGTGCGCCAGGCGGCTGGTCCGGCGCTCGGTCCCCGGGCTCCGGGCAGAGGCGGCCGCGCAGATGCCGGCGGAGACGCTGCCCGCCGCCCGCTCGCGCGCCTCCCACCGCTCGCTCCGCCCGCCGCTCGCTCCGCCCGCCCCGGCCCGCAGCTCCGCCCGGCGCCTGGGTCGGCGAGGCGCGCGCGCGCTCGACTCGTGCTCGGGAGCTTCCGAGAGGCGGCCACACGACGCAGCCGCGCCACCTCTGTCGCGCTCCGCGTGTCCCTCTGTTTCTTCGCCTCCTTGCTCCCCGCCCCTTCTTCCCTTCTTCCCCTTTGCGGCCGGGAGAGACGAGGGAGCGCCCCGCAGCGCGCTGATCTAGAGCAGCCAGGCTGAGGGACCGACCCCGATGGATGAGATGCGGGTCCTTCTCTCGGCCACCAGCAGCTCCGGGGGAGGGGGAACCCTGAAAAAAAGAGTGGCTTGAGGGCGCGAAGGCTGGTTGAGCGCCCTCCCAGCACACAGGCGCACACACACACACACACACACACACACACACACACACGAGATCCCCTTGCTATATAACCACACCGACGACCTCCTGCACTGCTATGAGGAAGAGCGGACTCCATGCCACCCAACTGCGGAGAAGAGGGTCGCGGGTGGGCTTTGTTGAGGTGTTCAAGAGGGATCTAGGGCGTTAAAGAGGAGAGAATGGGAGAGTGGGCATCTCAAAGGATACTCTGAATCCTTCCGTAACCAATCCACTCTTCCCAACGGCCAAAGAAACGAACGTCATCCAGCAAATGGAGGCGAATAAGGGGAGCTGGCCCAGAGGAGTCCTGACCCAGGTCCACTTCCACAGCACGAACTTCTTCCCACCTTTGATGGAATATCGTCTAAGGAACATAACTGCTTCCTAACTGAGGAAGCGATCCAAAAGTTACATACACGACTGTCTTCCTCTGGGAAATCACAGTTGTGTTTACAGAGGTAGGGCAATCCTGACCTCTGGGAACGGACAGACTAGACGGTGGTAACTTTGAGAAGCACAGGTGAGCAGGAACCGGGCAGTTGTGTATGTCCACTCTTCGAGCACTTTGCACAAGTACAGGAAAACAGGGACCAGGGTTTTGTAGGAAGAGAAGAAATGGCAGTTTGGAAGTGTGTGGCAACATCTATGGGAATTTTTCTTAAGTCTTCAAACATCCATGGTAGAAAAGATAAGAATCTGCAGAACCACCCAGTGAGACTGGGCCCACAGATCTGCATGTTTAAGATGCTCCACAGGTGATAACGTAGGAGTGGCGGTGGAGAACTTGAGGTCCAAAGTCTCTTGCCTAGGATTTTGCTAAGTGACTCCCTCTGCCTTTTGCTAAAAATCTGCAACCTGCAGTCAAGCTCTGGTAAGGCAAGAAGTTTACCTGACCTGCAGTAAACTCTCTCTAGATGGGCCTGCCTTTCAGGGGTGTTGAGGCTCTGTTACAGTCACAGTTGTGAATAAGAGTACCCAAAAGGCAGGAGGGCCAGGAACACTACCCACTCCATACCATGTCGCTGGGAAGCAGTGGATGAAATCTCCCTAGTTCCCTCCACCCAGCCCAAAGAGGTCCCCTTCCAGTAGCGCATTTCCTTATTCACAAGGAGGGAACCGACCAGCTTTACCTAAGCCTACACATGCTGTTGTAATGCTTTCTGTATATAAATAGATCTGCTGCTGCAGAATGCAGGGAAAGTCAGAGGAAAGGTCTCTCTTTAGCTATGTGACACCTTTCAAAAAAGAACTCGAATTAAATCCAATCTATGACTTAGCGTTATCCTTAAGTGATACCCTGAGGACCCTTGTCGTCACACGGGGATGGTTTCTCTTCACAATCACTCCCCACCAACGTGGCTCATTTACTGCAACTGATGAACCTTCTCTGACACATAATTATCACTCAAATCCAGAGCTTGACTAGGGTCCACCTTTAGTGCTACATATCCATAGCTTAGATGAACGTCTAATGACACGTGTGTCTCATTACAGCATCTTACCGTGTATTTATTCTGTCCTAAAAACCTTCTGGGCTCTGCCTAGACATTCCTCACTCCCCACCCCCACCCGAGCCACTGATGTCTTGTATTTTCATAGTTTTGCCTTTGGGGGAATGTCGTATAACAGAAATGCCAGAGTATGTCGTTTTCCTCCTCCTTTGCCACGAACCTAAAACATCTCTCAGAATAAAACCTTAAACATCAATCGACCATGGTGCTGTGTGTCTGTATTGCCAGCACTTGGGAGGTGGAGGGTGGGAGTGTCAGGGGTTCAAAGTCATCCTCGGGTACATATTAAATTCTGGACCACAGTGGGATACCTGAGAGCCTATCTCAAAAAAAAAAAAAAAAAGTTCAATGGAGAAGGTACAATTCAGATCACTCATTTGGCAATTTGGAGAACAGCTAAAAACCAAAAGACAACTAAACAATGCTAGTTGAGTTCCGTATCACTTCATATCACCAACGTTACTTCTGTGAAGATGAATGCATTCAACATATTTTTAAGCAATGCACAAAGTAGAATATTTGTTAAATTTCTTGATAGAAATTTCCTTGATGCAGGGCAGTGGTGGTGCAAGCCTTTGATCCCAGGCCTCAGAAGGCCGAGGCAGGGGGAATCTCTTGAGTTTGACACTAGCCATTGATACACAAAGAAACCCTGTCTCAAAACAATAAACAAATAACAAAACACATTAAAAGACACCTAAATTAACATATTTGGAGTAATTTAACTTTAAGCTAATCAAACGAGCACTGGCGTATGCAGAGCGTGGCAGTGCCCTGCAAGGTCTATGCACTTACAATGTACGAGAGACACGGTCCATTTGGAAAGCATTTTGGCTCTATCTCTCTCAGGTCAAACTATCACATTTTGACTCAGCAGCCCCGTGTCTGGGAATGTAGCCAAAGAAATACTCTGAGATATGGGAAAGGCTGTATACTGCAAGCTATATGTGGTAGCATTATTTATATTGAACACTTGACCACAAGTTGATAGATCAAGTAGTTGGGGATGTACCCAACTCCTTATGGTCACCTGACTACAGCCATCTTCCTCACATCTGTGTCTTTGCTCACAGCCAGGTCTCTGGCTAGAGTCCTCTGCTTGCCTTTTGTCTATGACTTGCCTTGCTTATCCTTCGACACCTGTGAGTAACGTCTTCGAGGCTTTCTCCTATCCTGGCACTTAGCAGCAGCTTGTAATTACTTGTTTACCAGGCTGCTTCTCCACTCCTTTAAGGGTGTGGTTTATCTCTTCTTATCTAAGAATCACCTGGGCTCTGCAGGTGCCTGGTAAATACTTATTAAAAGACTGAATGAATCATTTGCTCAAGTTTCATAGCCATTAAGGATGATGGTTATAAAGTGTGTGTCAATGTATTGGCAAATTATAAAGTTTAAAGGCATAGTATATGGAATTATCTTTAAGTACTATTGTTAAATGGCAAAATGGAAGGGGCATAGCAACATATACAGTGGGTTACCATGCTGTAGAATAACAACTCTGTTGGCCAAAACGTACGTGTACACATATTTCTTTGGTGAGTAAGAGACCCATCTTAGTTTGCTTTGTATCACTGTGATAAAACACCATGACCAAAAGCAACTGTGGGAAGACAGAGTTTATTTGGCTTACGGGTTATAGTCCATCACTGAGGGAAGCCAAGGTAGGAACCCAGAGACAGAAACTGAAGCAGAGGCCACAGAGGAATGTTCGTTACTGGCTTGTTCCCCATGGTCTGTTTAGTCAGTTGTCTTACACACCTGAGGACCACCCACCCCGGGGGTGATATCACCATGGTGATCTGGACCCTCCCTCATCAGTCATTAATCAAGAAAATGCTCCACAGACTTGCCTACAGGCCAATCTGATACAGGCAATCCTCAGTTAAGATTCCCTCTTCCCAAGTTGACGAAAACCAACCAACACAGTATCTACGATAGAAAATGAAAGAAAGTGTAATGGTAGGCGTAAACCAGGAGATTCAAAACTACCAGTGAGAGTGAGGCCTGCTTTATCTGTACATATGTATTTGTTTTCCAAATCTTGTCACAGAAGTGATAATTTGTTTCTCATGTTCTTGTGCCATGTATATGACATTCTCTACAAGATGGGTCACAATCATATATAAAATGTTAAGAGTCATTTCCTGAGAAATAATAGTGGTTGGGTATGGGATGTAGTCCTGCCTGATGGCTGTGGTGAACTATTCTACCCTCAGAGTGCTCAGAGTGAGGCTATGTTTGCCTCTGAACAGGTCATCCACCTGTTCAGACTAAGGCCACCACTGCCTCTGAGCAGAAACTCTCTCTCGCCAGAATGAGTTAGCCATAACAAGCCTAGCTGCAGTGGCCTGAAGAAATCCCAACGCGGGTGCAGACAATTCCACACCTTAATGAGCTGGCCCAGAGCATTCGGTCTGAAACGGAGTGGCTGTGGCTCGTGACATCTTACACGAATAGCTAGTCACAAGAAGAAACAAACTTACAATTTAAAATATCCTCAGCAAAATAAATGAGATGTCTGCCTAGTCATCCAGATATGACTGGCCATTTCCCTTTTGACTACTAAAAAACTGGGCACATAATCTCCCTCCCAAGCACAATCCTGTCTCTAAGAGCCTCTAGACACAGTGATGCCCCACCAAGACTGTGGAATTGTGTGTGTGTGTGTGTGTGTATGTGTGTGTGTGTATGTCTTTTATAATTAGAAAGCAAATTATAAATAAAGACATACATAAAGAAGCAATCATATTTCATACAGCTCCACCACAATCCAATAAATTCTGGCTTACTTTGAGGTGAAAAGAGATCTTTGGGGAATTTTGCTATAATCATCGCATTTATAATTCTGAGGTTGAAAATTGGTTCATAAGTTTAATTACTAAAGAGCTAATGGGTTTTTTAAATGGCAGTACAAACAGGTAAAGCATGTTCTAACAGTTGCGTTGATGAACAGCGAGATACCGCCGGCCATGGTACTTCTGCGGCAGACCCTGCATTTAGCAGCCTGCCCAGCTGCCTCTGTCTTGTTTCAGTCTTCCTGCCCTACCTTCTGGCCCCCCACTGCTCTGACTCCTTCCTGAGAGGCCTCAGTTTTTTCCTAAACTCTGAATTTCCCATTGTTACTTTGTAGCCCATACTGCTGATTGCCTGCCATTGCCTTCTTGTGCCCAGTACCTCAGTGTTTGCCCGTGTAGAAGCCTCCATTTCTTTTCTCTCGGCCATGTATGGTAAGGACAGTTTTTTGTGAATCTTCCTGTATTTAAGAAATGACATCCCATTGCCCTTGAACCCCACTATACTGCAAATGACACCTGGTCCCTTGGTAATAAAAACCACACTAAGGACAACAGACAGAAAAATGAAGGGACCTAGGCTGTCACACTACAGTGCATGGCTGATCTACCAGGTCCTGAAGGACATTCTGCCCTTGTCACCACTTTCTTAGTTGTGACATTTGGAGAGAAGGTGCCATTTCTACACTCATGAAAGAAAGCCCCTTGACTTGGCCATTTTCCTCTTGAGGTCCTGTGCAGGTTAGGTTCTCAACTTGACACGGACTGGCAACAACTTCAGTTGAGGAATTGCCTCTGTCAAACTGGCCTATGGGAATGTTTGTGGGATACTTTCTTGATTAGTGATCGATGTGGGAAACCCAGCCAACTGTAGGTGGTGTAAACCCTGGGCAGGTGGTTTTGGGGTCTATAAGAAAGCAGGTGGAGCAAACTATGGGGAACAAGCCAGTAAGCTCCTCCGTGGTCTCTGCTTCAGTTCCCGCCCCCAGGTTCTTGCCTTGAGTTCCTGCTCTGATTTCCTTAGGTGATATACTCTGTATGACCTTGGGATTAAAAAATGAATCAACCCCTTAAATTTTGTTCTCTTCCTTAAGTTGTTTTTTTGGTCAGTGCATTATCACAGCAACAGAGAAACCCAACTAGGTCGGTTTCTTATCCATCTTCTAGAATCTTCTAGATTCATCTTCTAGAATCACCACCAAAGTCCTCCCAGATTTCTCTCACAGCACCATCTCCATGCTTTCGACTTTCTCACCCCTGTTTTCGTCTCTGTTTAACATACACAGGGAACGTCTCAGGGGACCCAACAGCTCACACCCATTTCTTTCTCTCAGACTTTCACAACCCAAGGACTGTATGTGGACCCAGCCCTCGCAAAAACCAACCAGGGTGAGTGAAAACTAGGTCAATCCCAGACTCCTCTCTCTCAGCTGGGAGTCAAAAGCGAGGGTATCCCTGACTGCAGTTCTGGTGGAGACAATGTTTCCAGGCTTTTGTCCCAGGGAACCAGAGCCTCGGCTGCAGAAAGAAGGGAGCTAAAGGAGGAGAGAACAAGGTACCTCCCACAGCGGGGGCAGCCACAAGGCTCACATGTTTTGCTCTCTGGAAGCGTGCCATCTCTAAGACTTTGCTGCAGGCCTGATATTTACAAACTCTTCACATCTCGCCCTGGCTTTAGATACTTCCAAGTAAGTAGATTAGCAACGCAAAGAATCCTGATCAAAACCATGGTCACCCCACCTCAAATGCAATAAAATTAAACACCACTTTGGCTATGTTCAGTGAATATTGTACCTTCTTTTCCATTGCAAAGTAAGCAAAATCCCCAAGAATTATTCTACCACTATGGCCCCTTGGTCCTATGTCCCAGCCATACCCACGAGAGAGGATGACTTTTCAGAACCCCAAGAAGAAGATAAAGAAAAGGGTAACATGATTAAACAATCCTATATAGGGCATGATTGTTTTAAAATCATTATAACTTGGGGTGGTGAGCTGGTTCCACAGGTGGGGGTACTTGAAAAAAAAAACAACCAAACAAACAAACAAAGCCTGACTACCTGAATTTAATCCCCAAGGACCCACATGATGTAAGGAAAGCAGCCCACAGTCATCTGCTGGTCTTTGCTCTGGAGCCGTGACGTAGATGTGTATGCCTCCATGGGCGCCATTCCATTTTCTGTTAGTAATAGTCCCTCAATTTCTGGCTTTAGAAACAGCTGGAAAGCCAGGCCCCACCCTCTCCATAAGAGGATTGGGGCACAAGTTGCCAGAAGCTCCCTTCCTGACACTTAGCAGGGTGAGGAACCCACCAGGCACACCAGGACCTCTTCCTTGGCACCTTTGGACAAGCCTGAGGCTGCCTTCTGTCTCCTTCAGTACTGCCTGGTTCCCTGCCCGGCTGCGGCTTCCATAAGCCAGCCTGTTTCTTTCCAGTGGACTTCCTTTCTGACTGATTTAGTTAAAGGTTCTTTCTGCAGCTCAGTCCGAAACATTCTAATCAATACGACAGGATCTTTAAAAGCTTCATCTTACAGAGAAAAATAGTATATCCTTATTATCTAATATTTAGAAGACACCTTTAAAGGCTCCTTCACAGAAATTGTACAAAGAAAACTATTATGTATGTTTTGTCATATTTTTTCCCATTAGTAAATAATATGCTTGATCTGATTGTGCAGTGAAAAGTCTTGTTCATTAAATTTTCCATTTGTCAGTGCCCAACACAGAGCAGAGAAGCCCTTGATCAGATTGGGAGCAACTTCAGTTTCTCTTTGAGACTGTGATTTTCATCGGTTCAGAACCTGCCATCGTTGTCCAGTACATTCTGAAGTGAGTGGCTTCTTTCTCAGTTGGCTTCATTCATTAAAGGCAAACGGTTTGCATAGGCTCTTTATTTCCAACCTCATTCCAACTTCCAAATAGCTTTGAAATGCCATTCCCCACACCACAAACTCCTCCTTCCTACCCATCACCCACACTTTCTCAGGTTAAATAAAATCCAAATCCTTCTGTAGTCTGTTCCGTTTAACTCTGGAAATGCTAATTGTATCCAGTAATTTCCTCTATTAACATTGATTTTTTTCTCTGCCTCTAAAACCTTTGTTTCTGGGACTGCAGATATAGCTCAGTGATTAAAAACACTTGCTACTCGTGTAGAGGGCCCAAGGTTTATTCCTAGCCCCTACATGATAGTTAATAAGGGCCTGTAACTCCAGTTCCAGATTTGATGCCTTCATCTGGCCTCTCTGGCACTATACACATGTGGTGTACTTCCATGCAAACAGAACACCCATATAAAATAAGAATAAACAAAATCTTGGTTTTCCTTTTGAAAACAAAACTCTGCTTCTGTGACACATCACTTTCTAATGTGTCTGTACTTGGTATCAAGAAACAGGAATGGGTATCAGCAAATATATCAGATGTTTGTTTAGGGTTTTTTTTTGGGGGGGGGGGTTCCAGACAGGGTTTCTTTTATAGCCCGGGCTGTTCTGAAACTCACTCTGTAGACCAGGCTGGCCTCAAACTCAGAAATCCTCCTGCCTCTGCTTCCCAAGTGCTGGGATTAAAGGTGTGCGTCACCACCGCCCGGCATTGTTTACATTTTATTATTCGCAATTAATTGA
This sequence comes from Grammomys surdaster, assembly GCF_004785775.1. Taxonomy (NCBI): domain Eukaryota; kingdom Metazoa; phylum Chordata; class Mammalia; order Rodentia; family Muridae; genus Grammomys; species Grammomys surdaster. The sequence goes on from NW_021621323.1 coordinate 3,502,042, forward strand.
CTCAACAGCAAATATTTATTGAGCATATACTTGTGCCCAGCCTGGTCTACTGATGCTTGGCTCTAATCCCAGTACTCATAGGTGGAGGCAGGGAGCTTGTGAATTAGATTCCAGCCTGAGCTCTACAGTCAGCTCCTGTCCCATCTATCACCTCCATGCCCACGTATGTAAACAAATAAACAAGCAAGCCTATATCCATGGTTTCTGATTAAGTAAGTCAGTAACTGGAAGAAATATAAGTAAAAACATGGGTCAGAAGAGATTAAATGAAGCATGCAAGATGCATGTGGTTAATGTTCATGATGGAACATGTTTTTTTTTAAAAAAAAAAACCACCTAACTCTGTTTTTCTTCCGTCTCCTCCACCCCCGTTTTTCCTCTCCTCATAGTGTTTACTGAATACAACTACCAGGAACAAGAATGCATTAATCAAGACTGTCCTACATCCAAATTGTTGATTCGAATGAGGTCAAGACCAAAAGAATGAGGGTTTTTTTTTTTAGATTTATTTATTTATTTTATGTATATGAGTACTGTAGCTGTCTTCAGACACACCAGAAGAAGGCATCAGATCTCATTACAGATGGTTGTGAGCCACCATGTGGTTGCCGGGAATTGAACTCAGGACCCCTGGAAGAACAGTCAGTGCTCTTAACTGCTGAGCCATCTTTCTAGCCCACAAATGAGTTTTAATTTCAACATTTACCCACTCGGTTGTAGCTGCAGGAAACCCTTCAGTGTCCATAAGTCCCAGAAATTCCAGTCCTATGTTTACTTCAAAGAACTGAGGATAAGAAACAAACCAACACATGACTTCAGTGTTGATTGCTGGCCATCGGTCAAAGGGTAGAAACCAACTGGCTATCAACAGGTAAATAAAATGTTACATATTATCATATAACAAAATTATATGTCATATAATCATATATGTGTAGGCATAATGGTCTTGTACAGCATGTAAAGTTTATCCTTGTGTTGTTCAAATGCTAATATCTCTGCACTCACACCTTGCTGTGACCCAGACATGACATTGTAATGCCTATGTCAAGAATTTCCTGTCTCAAGTTTGTGTAAACAATGCTCATCATTTATTCTCTGCTTTGTCAATAAAAGCTGGAAAAGCCAATAACTAGGCAATGGAGAGCATGAGGCGGTATTTCTGCCAGCCAGGGGAGGAGGGAGAGAAAGAGAGGAAAAGAGGAGTCATCATGAGGAAGCAGTCCAGAAGACATCAAGACAGAGCACACCTGAAGGCCGAAGAGCCAGACCAGTACAAAAATGCAAGTATCTCAGGGATTTTGGCTGGCCAGTAACCAGATTAGATTAGAGAACTAGAATAGAATTATAAGGCCTAGTTACTGTACTTTAAGTTGAAAATAAACCTTGGTCTCTCTGTGTCATTATTGGAGAACTAGCTAAGATAAAAAAAAAACTACTGATTTAGTTTATGGCATACATTTACAATAAAATTACCATTCCATGTATAATGGTTGGATTTAATGTCAACTTGCCACAGAGTTGACATACTTGAGAAGAGGGACCATCAACTGACAAATTGGCCCATGGATATATCTGTGGGACACTTTTTCCATAGCCAAGTGATGTAGGAGGGCCCAGTCTGTTGCAGACAGTACCATCCATAGGCAGATAGGTCTGGACTGTGAAGAATGGTAGCTGGACATATGTCTGGAAGAAAGCCAGTAAGTAGCATTCGTAGTCTTTGATTCTGGTTTAGATCCTCCCTTGGCTTGATGATGGGTTGCAACCTGTAAGCTAAAATAAACCCTTTCTACCCCAATTTACCTTTAAATCACAGAGTTTAGCATAGCAATAAAAAGTAAACTACACCAGCAACTACATTTAGTATATTAAGTATACAATGTTTCCACCTTAAGTAGGTGGAAATTCTAATAGCTTTTCAAAAAAATACTCTGTGAGTCTCTCTTTCTCTATCTCCCAATCTCTCACTCTGTGTGTGTGTGTCTCTGTGTGTGTGTGTGTGTGTGTGTGTGTGTGTATCTGCATGTGTGTCTATTCTTGACTTCCTCCTTGTTGAGGCTCTCTTGATGTCTCTCCTGTTCTGAATTCTCTAGGCTAGCTGACCAGCAAGCTTCCAGGCCATTCTCTGCCTCCCAGCTTGCCTGAGGAATCCTGACTGAGAAGGCAGACGTCAGTCACCATTTCTTGGTTTTTTGGTAGGTTCTAGGAACTGAATTCAGGTTGCCAGTCTTGAATGGCAAGCATTTTACCCACTGAGCCATCTCACAGGTGAGAAAATCTGATAAATGTTACAACACGAATGAACTTTGAAAGTATTAAGACCCTGCTGAAACCGGGCACAAAATAATAAATGCTGTGTGATTCGTTGTAAGAGGTGCTTAGTATAGCCAAATTCATAGATGCAGAAGTAAAACTAAGGGTTACCAGAGATGGAGGGCAGAGAAAGGGACCATTAATGTCTAATGAGCACAGAGTTTCTGTTTGGGATTACGAAAAGTTCTAGAAACAGAGGTGGTGGTTGCACGGTGCTGTGAATGTGTCTGTGACTGTGGAACTGTACGTCTAACATGGGTAAGATCATAACTATGATGTCATGCATAGTTCCCCATAGAAGCAAAAACCCATGTTGACAAGTGACAAGTGAGGTACAGTTCAAGACAGAGAAACAAGCTGCCCTGTTCAGATGTGATCACATTAGATGGCCATGGTATGTATTCTACAGTTGAACTGTGTGTGTCCTCACTTTGGGAAGTCTCATAGAATTGAAAATTAATTAAGAGGCAGTTTCATGAAAAATGATGTTTCATCCCAGAGTTTATCCCAATATTCTTTTATATAGAGAGCTACCCCCCTACTAAACTTAACCAATCTCTGATTGGTCCTTAGAATCCCAAGGAAGGCTGTTGAGAAAAGCATTCTTTGGAAGGAGGATCTAGGAGGCCCAGAACAGGAGGCCCAGAACCTGGGTCCTTCTAGGCAGTGCCACACAGGCAGCCGGGCTCCTTGGTCTCCTCTGCTCTATAGAGGTACTGAGTGCCTCACAGGGGAGCTGGGACGTGCTGGGTGCTGGCGACAGCAGAGCTACAGCTTGGGATGTTCTCCCTGTGGTGATTCAGCATCTTTTCCAGGAGACTGCCAGACCAGGTGTGGCTTTGTGAGAATTCTACAACGGCTCATACACAGCGTTAGTTATCAAGTAAGGAAATTATTGGATGAATTAAAGCTTTAATGGAAATGTCAGTGGAGGATCCATTAAATGGCTATAGGACTACTCCAAAATTCTATCTACTTAAGAATTCAAGTGACACAAACAATTTTATACTTATTTGCTTGTTTGATTTTTAGAGGCCGAGTCTCATGTATTAAGTAACTGAGGGTCATCTTGAACTCATGACCTCCTACCTCCTGCCTCTACTTTCCAAGAACAGAGATTACAGGGGCTGTACCACCACACCCAGCTGACATATAATTTTAGAGGAGTACTCCTCAGAGCATAAACTAGAAAATTCAAGTTGGCCCTCCCCTTACCTACAAAAGGGACATATTTTCTTCTGCTTTTGTTAACTCAGTCCTGGACCCAGATAAACCACATGCACTGGATTCACAGTAAATACAGCTGACAGCATCAACGACAAGGTAAAAAATAGCTTGCAGTACTTTTCATTTTTTACAAATGTGGAAAGCATACTAAGCCAGCTGCTGATTAAGAATGTACATGTTTTGACTTGCACATGAGTCAAATTAACATACATAAATCCAACATCTCCATACCGCTCACGTAATAGCAATAGCTAATATTCAGTATTTTTTTCAAATCCATCAATCCCAGAGTGACATGCTTTAAGTTACTAGGCATAAAATACAAAGCAATTTATAATCAAAACTGACTTTTGTTTTATTTCAATTCAATTATCATTTATCTTCTATAAAAAAATTTTAAAGGCATAAGATTGTTATTTTTTTTTAAAAAAAAGCTCATTTTATGTTCAGACTCATTCTATAAATACTTAATATCACCCAGGGAGATTGAAGTTTGAGGCAGAGACTAAGAATTATCCTCCCTCCATGTGATGAATTAATACTAAAGCAAGTATTGTATGTTGAACTGAGTACCTTCTTGTCTTATAAAACCCCAGAAGTGACCAGGTTTCCAACTTACAGCTTCTGTAATGTTACTTTCTACCTGCATCTCAGCACCAAGTGTCCTATCATGGCCTCCTTCTCTCTAACACTGTCTGGGCAGGGAAGTATCTCCAGGAACTAGAGTTCCAGAATGTCATACCAATGGACCAGGCCACCATTGGAGAGGAGGAACAGGTCCAAAGTGCATACCTGTGACAGAATAGAACCTGGTTAGAACCAAGGCAATTAGAAGGGAGTCCAGCTCTTGTTATGAAAAGACAGCTTGTCCCTTCTCTTAACTCTTTCATCCCTCAGAACTCAGCAGGCCCCAGAATCTAGCCCATGCAGACCAGCCTATCTTTGCATCCTGCTGCTTATATACCTCTGACACTAAACCTGGCACTATATAAATGCCAAGAACTGTGGTTCCTGGGTCTTCTTAAACTGCTGGCATGGAGCCCCAGAAACCAACAGAAATCTTTATAGTGTTTCCTAACTTGGCATGATGGCAAGAATTTTATAGAAGATTAATATAAACAGATTTGCAGGCCCTTTCTCTCTCTCTCTCTCTCTCTCTCTCTCTCTCTCTCTCTCTCTCTCTCTCTCTC
>NW_021621323.1:3506781-3541736 GCF_004785775.1 Grammomys surdaster
CTCTCTCTCTCTCTCTCTCTCTCTCTCTCTCTCTCTCTCTCTCTCTCCCTCCCTCCATATATATATATATTTGGATCCAGGAATCTGTTTAAAGAAGTAGGTGCCAATATGCTGCTGCTTTTCACTAGAGAACCCTGGGAAATCCTAACCTTACGTAATCTTCAGAGTGCCCCCCAAGTGTCCTCCTGGAGGGAGTTGCCCTTCATATATAGCAGACTACTGAGTTAAGGAATGCTTTGTTGACAGGAAGGAAAAAACTTTTTCCACAGGACATTCTATGTAGATCCAGGGTCTGTGGTCACTGTCATGGTCATATACGTTTGGTCACAGGCACCAGGTGATATGCAGAACCTGGGTGAGCTGCTTCTCAGCACACAGGACTCAGAGAGCAGCCATAGTGCCTGGGATCCGGGAAGGTGGAGGGGGGTGGGGAGTGACCAAATGTGAGGGTGAGGGGTGGGATGATGGGGCCAAGCTGGAGTCCAGAAACCAATGCATATGCGTTTCAATCCACAGCTGCTTCAGCTCCTGATATAAATCAGACAGAGAAGATGGGAGAGGCAGGGAGAGAATGTAAACAGCTGAGCAAATTCAATCCTGTGTTAAATATGAATTTTCAGATATTCCAGACTGAATATGTTAGTTGAATTATTCATTTTCTTGGCTTCCAATTTTATTTTTAGTACTACCCTGTGAACAAATCTGAGTTTGGAGACACATCTAGGGGCGAGATGGGCACCTGCGTGATGAGTTGCCACACAAGGTGGGTGCCCGTGTGTCCCCTCATTTATATGAGGATGGAGTTGGGAACGGTTTCTATCCTGGCAGGTTTGATGTTGGGTTCCTATAAATTAAAGATGGACGGCTGTCTTAGTTAGGGTTTCTATTGCTGTGATGAGCGTCATAACTGAAGCAACTCGTGGAGGAAGTAGTTTACTTAGCTTGATCTTCCATATCACTGTTTATCATCAAAAGAAAGTCAGGACAAGAACTCAAGAACCTGGAGGCAGGAGCTGATGCAGAGGCCACAGAGGAGTGCTGTTTACTGAATTATTCCCCAGGGCTTGCTCAGCCTGCTTTAGTATAGAGACTATACATAAGTATATATTATACCATATTTATTATATGTAAGTATTATATATTATATAAATATATATTTATTATATATTTACTATAGAGACTATAAAGAGAAAGAGACTACTGGGCCAATGGTAGCCCCACCCCTGATTGATATGGGCTGGACCCTCCCATATCAATCACTAGTTTTTTTTTAAATGCCCTACCAATTTCCCTCCAGCCTGATCATATGGAGGCATTTTCTAAATTAAGCCTCCTTCCTCTCCAGTGATTCTAGTTCCTGTCATTTAGACATATGATCAAGCAATGTCTCTTATGCCAGACATTCCCAAGGAGGTAAGTTGTAGCCAGGAGATAACTTTAGTAGAATTAACAAGTATGCATGCAGTGCAGAAAGTTTATAGGTGGCAAATGACCTTAACTGTGGCCTCCTTTGAAAGTTTCCTAGGATGTGCAAAAGTCACTTCTTAACAATTCTCAATTTCAGTGGTTAGCTCATAGGTCTCTTTTTCCTAAAGTGTGCACATACACACACACACACACACACACACATACACACACATACACACACACTAATTTCCATGGTCATTCTGACGATAAAATTTCAATCACTAAAACTTTCCCTTTAAAACCAACAAGGCTCTTTATCTCCCCGCAAGGACCAGATAACGAGTGCACAGGCCACTTGGAATTACCAAAGAGACTGAAAGTGGAGCAGTGTAGATAACTGAGATCACTGAGAGAAGCTGCCGAATCCAGGGCAATCCAGCCCCACAGCTCTTTCCTCTCTTGACCTTGTGGTGAGGCTGCGGTGGGTAATTCGATTCCCTGTGCTTCTTTCTGTGGGGTCAGACAGCGAATGACTAAGATGGACCCAGAGAGGAAGAGGCCACGCTATATGAAGAAGGAGAAACTGTGAGGACTTAGGAGACAGATCTTAACCACCTATACCGCCTTCATCAGCCAGTTCCCACTGGGGGTGGGAAGAAACCCTCCCTATTGTAAAGGCTAAAGCTGGACTGAACCTGTGGGGAGAGACTTCGAAGAACCTTCCAAAGTATCTTTGTAAGGCACGCGGGAAACAAAGTGGGTTCTGGGCTATGGTCTTTAGAACAGTTCTGCTTTTGTCTACTCATAGACTGGGGTTTTGTTCTCTGGAATGTGCCTGATGCTAAGGAAAATTGGAGAATCCCAGGACATAAACCCTTTTCGTTTCCAGTTATAACACCTCTGATTTTCAACATGAAGTGGCAAAAGGAGAAGATTGCCAGCTAAAGCAAACTGATCTGTCAGAGCATTAACCAGAGAGCAATAGAAGTGTCCACTGAAGGGATTTTTGGAATGCGCAAGTTATAGACACAGATGGGACTCCAGCATTGGCATGGAACACATTCACTCTGGCCTCTCTCTTAAAGAGGGCCCAGCTTTTCCTGCCCAGTGGGACCACCAATGCATCAGGACCACCAGTGCATCAGGACCACCAGTGCAGCGGGACCACCAGTGCAGCTGGACCACCAGTGCAGTTGAACCACCAGTGCAGCGGGACCACCAGTGCAGCGGGACCACCAATGCAGCTGGACCACCAGTACAGTGGGACCACCAATGCAGTGGGACCATCAGTGCAGCGGGTCACAGTGTAGTGGAACTACAGTGCATCAGGACCACCAGTGCAGCAGGACCACAGAGCAGCAGGACTACCAGTGCTGCGGGACCACGAGTGCAGCTTTTTGTTAAGAAACAGTTTGATTTAGTTTTTAAAATTATTATACAAAGACTCAGGATTGTATATTATACAAACTGCATTTTTGATGACTAATTCTCTTAAATCTCTAGTTCTATAAGAAGCTACCTTTTCCCAGAAGCTCACTTAAGCTTTAGACCACTTGCTGCTAAGTAGGAAAGAGTGCTTAGACTCATTTTGTCTTAGAACACTAAGCTTTTGCAGAACAGCCTGTGACCTCCTTCCCAACCTGCCCCAGGGCCTCTGTCCTAATCAGCTTGTGACCTCCTTCCCACTCTGTCCCAGGGCCTCTGTCCTAATCAGGTCTCTATTGATGTGATAAAAAAAAAAAAGTGACCAGAAGCATCTTAGGGGAAAGGTTTGTTTTGCTTACACATCTAGATTATGCTCCATGACTAAGGGAAGCCAAGGCAGAAATTTAAGCAGAGCAGAATCCCGAGGCAGGAACTGAAGCAGAGACCATGGAGGGGTGCTGCTTACTGGCTTGCTCTCCATGGCTTGCTCAGCCTGCTTTCTTTTACAACCCAGGACCACAAGCCCAAAGAGGGCACTGCCCATAGTGGGCTAGGTCCTCTTTCTTCACTTAGGAATCAAGAAAATGCTTCCTAGGCTTGCCTTCAGGCCGGCGGAAGAGAGACATTTCTCATTTGAAGCTCCATCTTCCCAGATGCCCCTAGCTTGTGTGAAGTATATACTAAACTAACCAGCACAACTTCTGTAGGTTAGTCCCCTTAGAGTCACTCACTCTGCACCATCTTCTGCAGCTCAACCAGAACGTGTCTCTTGCTTCCACCACTGGTTTAATGTATCCAGTTTCTTCATTTTGTTGTGTTTCCATCCTCATTGTCTAAGTCCCGGTCATAGTGAGACTATGTTTCCTTCTCTTAGGAATTACAGGCACAAATGTAGTTGTAGGGAACACAGAACAGCATATCATGGTGGAAAGACCTCCAAGGAAGTAATGTTTAAATAAATACTTAAATAAAATATAGCACAGAGTCAATAGCCTTGTCTAGAAGAACAGTGTTCTTGCAAAGGAGAACAGCAGAATATAAAGATGCTGGCATAGGGTTAGGATTACTGCCACACAGAGCAAAAAATATATTGCTATTAGTACAGAGTAAGAGAATGAGGCACTGGATGGAGAGGAAGGCTGGGGTGGGGGGTTGGGGTGTCAGATCATGCAGCCTATTGATCATAAAAGGGCCAACTTCTATCTTAGGGTTTCACTGGTGTGAAGACACTATGACCAAGGCAAGTCTTATAAATGACAACATTTAACTGGGGCTGGCTTACAGATTCAGAGGTTCAGTCCATTATCATCAAGGTGGGAGCATGGCAGCATCCAGGCAGGCATGATGCAGGAGAAGCTGAGAGTTCTACATCTTCATCTGAAGGCTGCTAGCAGAATACTTTTGTGTTTAGTCTGATAAGTGCATTTGACCAGCATGGGATGTGTTTTATTTGTTAGAAAAATGCAAATTTTTTTGTAAAAAGTTTTATTTGTAAAAAGATCTACCTGAAGCCAGTTGTATAGTTTCGAAGTTATACTCACAATACTTAGAAGCAAAGACAGGAGGATCAGTAGTTCAAGATCACCTTGGCTATATAGCAAAGGCTAGCCTGGGCTACATGAAACCCTGTTTCAAAAAGTGGTGGTGGCTGGGGAGATGAGTCTATGCTCCTAGAGTAAATGTGAATACATGAGTTTAAACCTTCAGAACCCACATAAAAAGCAGCACACAGCCCCATGTGACCCCATGTGACCCCATGTGACCCCGTGGCTAGGTGGGAAACAGTGCACTCCAGCTTCAGATTCAGTGAGAGAGTTTGTCTCAAAGGAAGAAAATGATAGAGTGGGCTGCTGTTGGACTTAAAGATCCAAAACCGGGGGGACACCCTCCCCCAGAAATACTCACGGTAGGGATTTGCTGCAATTACATGAGGTTTATTGAAAAATTGATGAATTGACAAATACCAGTGCACTGGGGTTCTCCTGCATGCAGGCAAAAAGAACCCTGAATTAAAGCTGAAGGCAGCTTATATACTATTTTTACAGAATTTACAAGGGCGGTTATACAATTATCTCTTAAACAATAACCATAAAGGCCAAACTCCAACAGCCATTCTCAGGTTCTTCTCAGGCTCAGTTTCCATTCCCAGGCCTGGTGTTGTTAAGTAACTCAAATTTGCACCTTATCTTTTTACAACAAAGAAGGTCAGCTTAAGTAGCTTCTGTTTACCCAAGTTTACTGTGTTAAGGGCTCATAAACTCCTATCTTGGGTCTTTCTTCCTGGAATGTTTGTTTGAGTCTTTGGAAAGTGCTTCTCCCAGGATGTGTCCCTAGGTGAAGTTACTGTTTGAGTTTAAAACTAGCATCGGATCTTCTTATTAATCTTAAGTTTCTACACTGCCTAATGCTTCCTTCTCACCTATGATGCATGACGGTCATGTGCATGCAGGCATGTGGACACACACACATCTGTCTGATCTCAATCATGAGGATGGACAGGTCAGAGATTGTGAGAAAGGAATGAAAGCAGAGAACTACATTCGATAATTGAGGTTCAAGAAGATGTCATCATAGTAACCTGGGGGTGAGGCCAAAAAATCAGATTCCATGTTGCAAATCTGGGTCTGGTAACATGTACCTGTAACCCCAATACTCAGGAGGCTAAGACAGGAGGGTCTGAGTTCAAGGCTGGCCTCTGGTCTTCATGGTGAATTCCTGTTTCAAACACACCAAAACTGTCTTAGTTAGGGTTTAACTGTTGTGAACAGACACCATGACCAAGGCAACTCTTATAAGGACAACATTTAATTGGGGCTGGCTTACAGGTTCAGAGATTCAACACATTATCATCAAGGTAGGAGCATGGCAGCATCCAGGCAGGCATGGTGCAGGAGGAGCTAAGAGTTCTATATCTTCATCAGAAGGCTGCTAGCAGAATAATGACTTCCATTCAGCTAGTATGAAAGTCTTAGGCTCACGCCCACAGTGACACATCTACCACAAGGCCACACCTCCTAATAGTGCCACTCCCTGGCTCGAGCATATACAAACCATCACAAAAACCAAGCAAAAGAAGTCTTACTGGTGGTTGCATATGAGGGTTGAGGAAGACAAAGCAATCAAATCGGTTTTCCAGGTCTTTGAGCTGAAGCAACTGTTTGGTAACCCCAGTGAGGAAGACCTGGGAAGAATCTAGAACAGGGGTTTGGGCCTTGCTGAGTGGAACATGCATGAGACTTCAAGTGGAGATGGTGAGCTGGCAGCTGCTCTAGTCTGACTCTCAGAAGAAGCATCTTAGGTCATCAGCAAAGAGACAAGGGCAGAGCCAGAGCTTGGACAAGGTCATCTGTAGGGAGATGCACATCTGTAGAGAGGTGAACTTGGAGGCTCTAGAGTCACCAGCATCAAATCCAAGATAAAAGACCCAGCAAAAGAGACAGAGAGGAAACCTGATGATACAGGAGATAACCCATGAGAGTTTGACATCCAGGAAGACAAGGAAGTGGTTTAATATAAATCCCATTAAAGTATCCATGGTTTATCTTTATTAACTGACAAAATGATTCCAAGCCATGCCAGAGTAATGTATGCCTGGGGTAATGGACCATTCTACTGCATCCTTTCCTTTTTAGCAATTGATATGGAGATGGTGCTTTTATGATCTCGGAAAAGGAAAACAAAAACATTACTCTAAAACAAGAAAGGCTCTGTTCATTCTGTTTTCTACATCATATCTCCTTTTTTTTTATCCTGGCACATTTTTCTCTGTCACCTTGCTGGCACTCTTGAATAAAATTAATAACATCCAGCATGTTTTTTTTTTTTTTTTTTTTGGTTTTTCGAGACAGGGTTTCTCTGTGTAAACCTGGCTGTCCTGGAACTCACTCTGTAGACCAGGCTGGCCTTGAACTCAGAAATTCGCCTGTCTCTGCCTCCCAAGTGCTGGGATTAAAGGCGTGCGCCACCACCGCCCGGCTCCAGCATGTTTTTGAACTAAATTTTTGTCTAATAAATTTGGGGTTTCAGATTCATTAGATCGAATCCATCTTTGTTTTTGTTTCTGAAACGGGATATTCTGTGAGATCCAGAAAATGATCTATGATAGCCATATTTTTGGATTTGAATGGATAAATGTATGAAATGTACAGCAAGCCAAAGTAAAAGAATAAATAACAGCTACTAGACAGATAGCAAAACATTATCAAATTGGACACTCAGAATACCCAGCAGCTTTCATAGTTCCAGAAAGTACTGTGCAGAATGCTGGAGAACAAAAGACATTAATGGTCTTGCCCAGCACTGGAGCCTACGTGCTGCAGTACCAACCTGCCAGACAAAGTGTGCTTGTTGGAGCAGCAGAGGCATGACTTTTATGGAGTAACTAATTGGATTTGGAGCCTGTTCCACAAGAGAAAATTTTATGCCTAATATTATAACTCTTGTCAAAAAAATCATGGCTGAGAAGTCATAAGCCTTAGGATCTTGTTATCATTAACTGGTCATGCTGTCAAATTATTTTCTAACACTTAATAATGTTTGCACCCAGAGACCTGAGTTACTCTCAACCTTGATCAGGGAAGTTTCTTTTTGCAATGGGCAGTAGTCAAAGCAGAGACTCACAATTGGCCGAAGTGCCAAGAATAACAGAATGCTCAACCCCAAGCAGGACACCTATATCACCCCTCCACCACCATCAAAGCTCAGGAACATTACAGAAAAGTAGATAGAAGGAATGTAAGCACCAGAGTGTGGCTATGACGTCCACAAACTCATAGCAGCTGCAGTTACCAGCACAAGACCTGCCTAAGATCAAGCCAGCTGAAATTCCATCATAGCTAGGATAGATGATCTCAAGCCCCGCCCCTAACTAAGGAACTATTGACACTTGAGAGTTGCTAATGAAGGGAGAATCATTGCTTTTGAAGGATATGGCCACCGATCAGAATCCCATGCTGCAGTGAATAACCTCACACTCATACACACATGGGCAGCTGTAACTGGAAGTCGTAGGTTATCAGAAGAAAGAGAGAGAGAGAGAGAAAGAGAGAGAGAGAAAGAAAGAGAGAGAGAGAGAGAGAGAGAGAGAGAGAGAGAGAGAGAGAAAGGAAGGAAGGAAGGAAGAAAGAGGGGGAGGGAGGAAGAAAAGAAAGAAGACAGACAACAAGTTAGGGGGTGGATGTGCTGAGAGGGGCACGTGGGGAAGCTGAATGGGGAAATGTAGGTTGGATATAATCATATTTCATTATTTACCTCTATGAAATCCTCAAGAATAAAGAAAAAAAGAGTTACCCCAGCAGAAACCAACGAGGGAGGGGTGTCCCTTTAAGGTAGCTAGTTGACGTTCCCAATAGAGTCCCGTCCCCTCAGGTGAAGCTTCCAAGTAAAAGAACAAATAGCAACAGAAGGTAACATCACCAAACTGACAGCACGAACATCAGCAAAAAACAACTAAGGGATCACCCTTCAGGCAGCCTGCTAGAGAGTCCCATCAATCAGCAGGGTGTGTTCTTTCTAAACAGCAACAGGTGGCAATGACAACATCAAACCCAGTGTTCCCAACAGTCAGCAGAAGCTGGCTGGAGAAGTTGAAGTTGACAGCTGGAACTGAGTTTTTTTTTCCCATGGCTGAATTCTTGGCTTTCCTCTCCCTCTGCAGGCCCTTTCCTATCATAAGTTAAACAACTGTAAAGCTGGTTGGAAACGGTTCACCTTCTCAAGGACACAAAGTTTTTACTTCTGGGTTGTGCTGCTCTCTTCTCTCCCTGTCACAGAGTCAAGAAAAACAGCTCATCTCCAGATAAGGGGCCTTGAAGGACACTTTGAGACCAATCAGTCTGAGTCTGAAATGGGGAGGTGGACAGCCATATTCTCAGAGCTAGCTCCTCAGTGGGTTCAACCAACACATAGCAGTTGGCCAACCTGGTGTACATTACACAGGTTCTCTTCTTGGCTAACCATGAAATCATGACCCTTCTTCCTCACCCTCCATTGGAGGGAACATCACACCAGACTGAATGCAAACATGAAAGTTCCTATGTATAAAACAAAATACAAGGTAGTTAATTAAATGAGAATCTGTTTCCAATAAAATATTAAAGTTGATGTACTTTCTATACCACAGCTCATGCAAATAGATATGATGTCACTCATTCTCCAACTAATAATAACTTGTCAATGGAATATCTGTGGTACCTTTAGTAACCGTAAGAGAAATGTCAACCTGTCAACTCATGTTCATAAGTATATTGAGTTTTTATGGTAATCAAAACAGTAACACAAAAATGTGTGCTCAGTCAGGGCTGATGGCGCACACATTAAAGCCAGCACCTGGAGGGCAGAGACAAGTGGATCTCTGTGAGTTTTAGAGCAGTCTGGTCACACAGTGACTTCTGGGCCATCCAAGGCTGCACAGTGAGACCCTGTCTAAAACACACACACACCACAAAAATTCCTAAATCCCAAACGAAAAATTTGTGATTATATTGCATTAGCATTATTAGTAAAGATTAGCTTTTAAGAGGCTCAGTAAAGAGCGTTCTTCTTGTCCTGATGATATGAATTCAGAGACTCAATTAGATCTGTACTAAAACTGCTTCCCACGTAAACATCTAGATTCAACTGGGGGCCCAGAATTAAGACTTCCAGACTATCTGAAAGAAGCACAAAGCTTTCCACAGAGTGAACAGCATGTAACATTAAAGCAATATAGCGTTGTTTATCACCATCTCTAGGTGAAAATAATGTAAACATTTCTGCATAAACAATGGACATGCAGTGGTTACATTTTGAAAGGTTTGTTGTTCCTGTCACAGGCAGAAATAACTGTTAATAACGTTTCAAAACCAGTTGGTTGTTGTGCTCATACTTTAACAGAATGGGATCTCCCTGTAACCATGACCCTGATCACTGTATTACTTTGTCAAACCAAAGAGAATTAGCTTTCTAATCATACAATGCAGGCAGGACCTGGAGACCAGAGACCCGGGGATGGAGAGAGCTCAGATTAAATGGCCAGAGAACGACAAGGCTGTGGGAACAGAAAGCAGAGCATCTCCTAATAACAAATAAACAGGAGTAAACAGGTTGTGGGGCTTACTGAAGGGAACAAAGCCTCCTTTGTAATAAAATGGATAATGATTATTATTTTTAGACAAATTCAAAGCAAAGACTTCTGCAGGAAATCAGGGCGTTTTGAAGAACGGAATTACTGCAAATGGAATAAGATTACTGATGGAAAAGGTCAGAGAAACTCAGATGAGGGAACATCAGAGGACTGAAATCCGGACCATCACACGATAGTCTGGATATTCTCCATGAGTCCATTTCTTTACTACATTCACTCATTCATCCATCAGTTCAGCCGGTATAAGGCGGACACTAAACAAGCGGTGAGGTATACCTCAGCAAAAATAAATCAGTAAGGGGAAGTGTGCCTTCAGAGAACATATCATTATGACAAACTTCACACCAAAGTAATAGTAATACCCGTTATTGTTTAAATTCAAATGAACTAAATACTAAAAGATAAGTTTTGAGATCCATTAAAGTAAACTCCAGAGGGATCTCAGAGATGGAATCCTTCTTTGGTTATCCAAAGGAATTGACATTTTAAATAAAATTTTAAAGGTAAAAAAATTATAGAGCTAAATGATTACTGTTAGCAGTTTCTTAGTTCAGCAGGAACAGGGAACTGAATCCTTTGTGGCTTACTGTATGTGTTTCAGATATTTGTTCTATACAGCTAACTTAAATATAAATGTAGTTTCGTCAGATACCCTGGTATTGGAGTTACAAGCAGTTATGAGCCTCCCCGTGTGGTTTCTGGGAACCAAACTTATGTCCTCTGCAAAAGCAATATGTACCCTTAACCACTGACCCATCCTCCAGCCACAGAAATGATCATTTTACTGAGTTGTATGCTCACCAACATTTGGTACTATCTTTATTTGTTTTTATAATGAAGAGAAAAATTTAATAGACCATCGGGTAATTCTGGGTTGAACTGTGTCTCCACAAGAAGACATTTGAAGGTCTTACTGTTACTACCGTAGGATGAAAACTTATCTGGGAAAGGGATTTATGTGGATGTAGATACGACAAAGGATCATTAGATTGGGTGCTACCCACCGTGACTGATACACTGTAAAAAGCAGGAAAGTGGTTAAGCATGGAGGTTTGTGTCTGTTATATCAATATCTGGGAAGGTGAAACAAGAGGATGGAAGGTTTGAAGTTATCCTGGGCCACAAAGTGAATCTCTGTCTCAAAACTAAAGAACAACAACAACAACAACAAAAGAACATGGGAAATCTAGAGCTCAGTGGCCAAGTTTGTTTGGCACACAACTCCTCAGATTTGATACCCAACACTGTGGGGGAAAGGAAGAGAGGGAAGAGAGACAGGAGGGGGAGGGCCAATAAATTCTGGGCCCAGAGCCACACACACAGGTAGAATGTCCTGTGAGGATGAAGGCACAAGGACTGAGGTGCAACTAGAGTCCAGACAACACTGACTCCATCAACCACCAGAGGCTGAGAGAGAGACTAGAGAAGATTCTCCTGAGGCAACCCTGTGGATGCCTTTATCTGACACTCTGGCCTCTGGAACTGTGAGAAATTAATTCCTATTGGTTAAAACCACACAGTTGGTAGTACATTGTTATGTTACCCTTAACAAGCTAGCTCTTAATTTGAGGTTCCCCTGAAAACAGAGACAGAGTAAAGAAAAAAATGCTGGCGCTAACTCATCTATATTTGACCCTTGTGCTCAGAATATAAGTCTAGCTCCTTGAAGTATCATGATTAGATGTTGTTGTCTTAGACACAACAAAACTGAGAGAAACAAAGACTTTCAGCGGACAATGAAGCATACATTGCTGAATTTGGATAATAAACTACTTTTCAAAAATCATACAGGCTGGGGATGTGGCTCAGTCCTGTATATGCAAAGTCTTGGGTTCAACATTCAGCCAGTACCACCAGAAAAAAAATGTGCCAAATTAGATATGAATATAGATTTGTTGAGAATAAAATATGTTAATCATCAATATTACAGTAATGATAAATACTATAAAGTACCTGCTATGGTTCGATTGTGTTTACCAAAGTCCATGTGTTGGGACCTGAAACCCCATGCCACACTGCTGAGAGGTTTGGCCTTGAAGTATCGCTTATTGCCACTATCAGAAGAGTGACTCCCACTAGCCTCCTTCCACTATAGGGTGTTCTCTTGTCTGTCTGCTTTCCACCGTGAGAGACTGCTGTGAGAAAACTTTCAGTAGATGGATCCTACAACCTTGAACTCCCCACCCTTTAGGAAAAAAAAGATTCTTGTTCTTTATAAGCTACCCAGCCTCAGAAATTGTCATAGCAGCATAAAATGTATGACGAGTACCCCTGAATCTATAAATATATATGATTATTTTTTTGAATTCTCTGGTTCTCTTTTATAATCCATCTTCTACATATCTTTGATGCATATTATTTTATCATCTCTTTGAATTCTATCAATTTTGTAACAAGCCTTTCTATAGGATAAAAAACTGAATTCTCAACAGATAATTTTGTATTTAGTTTTAGAAATTAATTCTTACCTAGAATTGTTGGTCAAAACTGTATCATATTATTGACAGAACACATAAAACATGTATCCGCACATAGATACACTGTAACAGAACTGTGTCTAAATAAAATCTATTCTCAGTGATAGCCATAGAATATATTTGAGTTTATAACTGTACATAACGCATCATCAAGCATGCTCCTGATAAGAAAGTTTCTGTCCTGAGAACCTTGTCCTCTGCTTAGAGACGCTTCCCACAGAAGAGCTTCTGGTTCTACTTAGCTTTTTTTTTTTTTTTTGGTCATGTCTCTCCATGCCAAGATGGGTAGGACATATTATTATCCTCTTCCTTCAGCATGGTGCCAGTAGTTGCCCCTGGGAGCAGAAGACATACTAGACCAAATCAGCCAGAACTATCTAACTATATAAGGAAATGATTGTGTCTCCCATAACTATGTCCCACTAAACCAAACCTAGTGTCCCTGTAGACTACAGCACGGCAGATGGCCAAAGTAGAAAGTTGTGATCAGTGACCAGTTGCGATCCAAGTATTTTACTTTGGGGAATGCTATAAAACTCTATAACTGCAAATGTGCCACATGGGGCCTCAGCAGCAGCCGGCACTTTAAGGGGAACCCATGATAAGACAGGCATGAAGCTCAGGTCTCATTAGCTTCTTGTCAATCCTACCCCCTCGCAAAGCTTAGTGAGTGGTCTCTGTGAATGTACCACTAGTATACTCTACATATGTTAATTAAATTAGTACATTAATTTTGGAGCATTTAGCCTTTGGCATCAGGAAATAAAGTTTAGTTGAGTCCTATGGGGTAAGCAAGCTGTGGGGTGCAAGAGAGAGAAGAAATGAGAGAAAAGTGCAGAGGCTGGAAAGAGAGGATAGGTGGCTTTAGCAGTGTCCGAGTGGAGGAAGACAATCCCTTCTTATATAAAGGCTAGCTTATTAAACAAATGTCAGTCCACAGAGTCAGAAGGCTCAGAGATCTGAGGTTTTAGCCACCATCAGAAATTTGAGTGAGAATTAGAGGCACTACCATGTACCTTATTATCATGCATGCCTTAGACTAAATCCTTTCCCTTCATGAGTTTGTTCATGGAGATTAGATAAAGTTTTGTTTTTAACAATAATGACAATAGACCAGAATGTGGCCAAGTTTGGTATTAGCCACAGTGATCATATTAGTTTGTGGGCCTGCAGGATTCTGTTTCGTCTGTATTATTTAGTCCGAGCAAAGCCACGTGTGTTCAGGGAAGGTGAGTGGGTAGCCATACGATAGGCTTCGCAATGGGAAAGGGGCAGGCACTCTTGATAAATAATGAAAGGTTAGCAATATAGCATCTCACAAACTCGTCCATCATCACATGGTTTTCTGAAGCCCGTTGGAAAAGATGCCTTACTCTTCAGAAAGATCCATGAGTCAGGCTACTCCTCAATAACCCAGGCCATCCTGCATCCCAGGGCCCTTAACCACACCTTAAAATCCCTTTTAGCCACAGAGGGGAAACTCTTCACGAGCTCTGGGAGTAAACGTGTGAACATCTTTGTGGCCCCAACTACATTCCCTACTGTAGAACCTTTCCAGAGTCAGCCACCTTTACCAGCCCTTCCTTACTCTACTGCAGGCGACAACTTAGAAAACATCCCATTCCTAACCGTTGAAGGCAAGAACTTTCCCAACATGATAGTGTAAGTGTGAGGGGCATGGGAAAGGCTTTTTTCATGATGATGATGATGACGACGACAACGACGACAATGACAACAACAATGACAACAACGACAACAAAGGCAAAGTTGAAGACGAAGACAAAGGTGAAGAGAAGACAATGATAAACAAATGATCAACACTAGCAAGATCTCTCCTCAGGAGATCTCCTGTTGTTCTTCAATCTGAGTGACCGAATAGCCTGACCAAGATGAATAACAGTCCTCTGACTGTTATTTGTCTTGGCCTAAAGTAAATGCTGGTTTTACAAGGAAAGCAAGGGCATCAAAGTCCCCTTCCGGACTCAAATGAGGTCCATCCCGTTCATTGCTACTTTGCCATGTTGTGATTTCCTGATTTTATCCAAATATTTGGGATTTGGATGGAAGCCACAGTTTACCAACGAACCCAGAGTTCTTTTCACCTGCATGCCATTATTCAACTTTTAGTCTAACAAAGTCACTTTGAACTTTACATATCAAAGAGAAATCATTCCTTTTTTAGAGTAACTTCAAAAGCAGCCCAGCATACATGGAGGAAGATGTCACAGCTGCAACTGAAATAGAGACCCAGGGGAACTCTTTTGGCAGGCTATCCTCACTGACTGGGGAGGCCGGGAACAGAAAATTATTGTTTTCCAGATAGGTGTTGGCTTCTACTAACATTCTTTCATCCTTTGCCGTCAGAATTATTTATATTCACAACACTAATCTCAAACACGTTTCTCATTTCGTGTATTGGTCCAGGTCCACTACCGCGGCAGCTTTTTGTTTGTCACGGTAACGATTCAACAGGTGAGGGAATGAACAGAGGCGATGAGGCTGTGTAGCCAGGTAAGCCAGATCTATGAAGGGTGTGGTTTTATTCATTCGGAGTAGGGTAGTGCATGCCCTGTTGCTCTTAGCATGTGGGAGGCTGAAGCAGAAGGAAACCAAGTTCAATGCCAGGCTGGGCTGCGCATTGAGTTCCTTTCTCATGCCCCTTTTTCCTGCACTGGGGATGGGGGGCGGCCATGGTTCTACCTGTAACATCTCCAGGGCCTTGACACATTGCTCAGGGTTTCTACCCTTCAGCTTTCTCACCTAGAAATGTGAGTGATGGTGCCTGCCTTGTAACTTTACTGTAAGAATTTGAGATAATATATGTAAAGTCCATGAAACACTGAAGCAGGCAGTACTTCTCTCTCTCTCTCAGCAGGAATAATTAACCAGTGCTTTGCTCTTTGGGGATTACACAGCTAACCGTCCATAATCCACATGTGGTTGTTCTCTCTGCAAATCAGTTCCAGCATGAATTTTGAAAGTAAGTAGATTTTTCCCATGAGTTCCTTGCTTACTCCTGGCTGAGTTCCCACCCCCAATCTTGTGCGTGTTTATAAAAATGCAAACAACTTAATATGAAGTCATGGATAAAGTTAGCAGGGAGGGAGCTGTACAGCCACAAGCGAGCTGCATTCAAAAACTAAACACAGGAGACATGTGGATCCTCTACCTTTCAGTTCCTTCCCAACTTGGAAGTTACTTCACCAACATGTTGCTGAGTTTGTAAGAGGTAAGCGTTTTAATTTATTGCATTGATGGAGAAACAGAGTAAGCTGCTGTGTAGTTTTGCAAGCTTTAATTTCTTGACATAACTCTTCAATCATGCCCGTGTATGGACACCAATATTAATTTTCACCCAGCAGCCTTTCCTGACAGCTAATGTATTTGCTGTCAGTGGTTCAGCTTTGGATTATCAGATCGTCCACAGCTGCCCCCAGTGCCTTCTTTGCCTCAGCCCCAGGAGAGGTGCACCAGTGGAACTGCGGCTAGCTGATGAAGTATCAGCCACTCCAAGAGTCTGAACCATGAGATTAATGGAGACGTGGCAAGGTTAGCACCATGGAAGAAGGTTGGGATGTACGAGGGAATGCTTAAAATGCAGTGATGGAAACCTGAAAACATGGATCTTGGGTTGTCACTGAGAAAAGTAAAGCATAATAAATCCAGACCAAATCAAAAGTGCAGGATTTCTAAATTAAAAATAGTACATGTTACGAAAGGCCCAGGCATGCAAATTTTTAAGAAAAAATAACGGTATTAAGCATTCCTGAGATTTGCTGAGGCAGAAAAAAAAATGGGGGGGGCGGGGTAGCACAAAAACAAAAGGCTTCACTAAAGGAGCAAGACTGTTTCAGCATTTTCCCACCCTATTAGGAAGGTCGAGGGGGCTGGTCGTGTGGTTTTCTTCTTTGCTAACATTATCTATCACTGGTATAAAGTACAGAAACCATGAAAGCCACTATTTAAAATATATGAATCAATGCATTTTTATTATATTCAGTGTGTTAGTCTGCTTTTTGTCATGACAATGAAATACCTGAGGAAATTAACTTACAAAGAGAAACGTGAATTTTGGCTTATGGCTCTCTAGCTGATGGCAAATCCTCACCCTATGGGATTCTGAAGAGGGCATCACATCAGGGTGGTGTGGGAAAGATACCTACATCATAAGCCAGAAAGCAAAGAGAAACATGAGCAGGGTCCTCGGGCTCTCTTTTGGGGACATCCCCTCCAGTGCTTCTACAAAGTCACACATACCTCCCCTGGTCTCCACACCTCCCAGCTGCTCCACACTGGGAACTAAGTTTTTAAAATTCTGGCAGGAAATCTGATCCAAGCCATGAGATTTGGGTGTGTGGCTGTCACAATTTCAGGACGTTTTCATCATCTTTAAGAGGAAACCTAGACCCTCCTCACATCTCACTAGTCTTCACACATCCGTGTGCAATCCCTGATCTACTCCCAGGCTATCGGTTTCCTACTATAGAGATTTCATTAAAACGGGATCACACAATCTGTCATACTCTGAGCCGCCTTGCTTTCCCTGTTCCGATGTTCTCAAGCCTCACCCGCAGGCGGCGTGTATCAGCTCCACGCTTTTTATACTAACTTTAACCTTGCGAGTTCTTCTAAAATGGCGTAAGATATAGACATTGAAAATGTGAAAATCATAGTTTGTGGTACTTCAAAGTATCCTCACGGGAACACGATTACATATGCTGTGCATTAAAACAACTCTAATAAAAATTGCACAATTATGTGGAGAAAAAAGAAGCTTATTCACAAGCAGTCTTTTGGTTTTCAGATCAGATAAAATTAAAGATGAAGTAAAGAATACATATGTGTCCCTGTGGCTGTCACTGAGCATATGAGACAAGACATGCAGGGTTAGAACAACTGTCTTGTTGGCTACCAGCAATGAGCAAGCAGAAGCCAACAAAATGGACTGTTGGCTCACCACAGTGCTGAGACTCTGCCAATCAACCTGAGCCTGCCATTGCCAATGACTAGGGGGTAGCTCTAACCCTTCCGCTGAAAGCAAGCATTTGTGAGCCATGATGAATAACGCTATGTGTGCGCATTTGGCTGCTGGATCCTAACGCACGGGGAGAGCATACCACCCAGGAATAACTCCAATGTGAAAATAGAAGGCAGAAATGCAAAATGAACTCAAAGCTTTGTTTATCACCATGGAAGGAGTGACTATGACCGGTGAGGTGGAGCGACCGGGTAAGGCTGAAGGGTATGCGAGCGAGCGAGCACGCTCACTTGTGTCGGTAGAGGACACCTGACCGTGTGCTTGCATTCCACCACTGTAACCATTACCATATTATTATGATTGGTCTACCTTTTATTTTGCGTTCCTGGTTTTAATTGCTAAAATAGTCTCCTACTTCTTTAACATAAGCTATTATTCCCCTTTGTGTGGAGGGGTTTTTTTCCCCAAAATATGTTCATGAAATCAGATTTTCGTTTGTCTGCATACGTCATTCATACTAGGCTCGTTGAATGGTTCCCCTTTTTGTTCCAAAGATTTTTGTTTCAGCCTGATGTTTATGTCACATCTTGACAATTTTTCCAAATTCTTGATGAATTAAAAAATGCACCCTCCTGTCTATAAAACATGCTCAGAATTGCGCACTATCTTTTGTGTGAGTTGGTTTCTCCACACAAGTGACATTAGTATCTGTCCACAGTGAACACAAGCAATGGTGGCAGGAATGCTGGGCATGGTGACTCAGAGCCACACTGGGCAAGTTTCAAGGTCTTGGCCCACTGTGGCCCTTCATGCCGTCCTATATGACAAGGCTCCTGACATTGGTCCTTACGATGAGATGCCATATGCCAAAATGCCCTTAGATATGTTCTTATAAAACTGAGTTCCTTCCCACTTTTTTTTTCCTTTTTACACACATATACATTCTAAATCTAGGTCCCACCCATGAGAGAAAACATTGTTTTCCTTGGTCTGGCTTATTTCATGTAATGTCATGATTTCCAGCCATGTCGAAACATCATGACTCCTTTTTCTGTTTGTTTGTTTTGTTTTGTTTTGTTTTGTTTTGTTTTAATGTATGAGTAAACTGTCGCTGTCTTCAGACACACCAGAAGAGGGCCTCAGATCCCAGTGCAGTTGGTTGTGAGCCACCATGTGATCGCTGGGAATTGAACTCAGGACCTCTGGAAGAGCAGTCAGTGCTCTGAACTGCTGACCCATCTTTCTAGCCCTAATTTCATTTTTCTTTATGGCTGTATAAAATTCCATTGTACGTTGTATGATGTTTTCTTTGTCAGGTCACCTATTGATGGACATCTAGGCTCATCTTTCCCTGGCCATCATGAGTATATGCAGCAATAAAAAGGCTATATGTTTAATAATAAACAATAAACAAGCAACATGGTAGCGTGCTGAACTAGCATCCTTCAGGTGTATACCCAACAATGGTAGGTACACTCTATCTTCAGAGCTTTGAGGATCCACTATACTGGTTTTTTGTTGTTGGACAAGTAGCATCCAATTGTACTGCTATATATTCCAATGAGTTTATACTTTCATCGACTGATGGACACTTAAATTGTCTCCACCTTATCACTGTTGCAAATATTATGTATGAATGTACATGTAGACATTTTGTGTGGACATGTGTTCCCATTTTTCTAGTCTACATACCCAGCAGGGGGACTTCTAAGCCACAGGTAACCCTATGTTTAACTAATAAACTGCCATGTTCTTCCTTTTACTTCACTAGCAGCCTAGAAGGTTCCCACATCCATGGCTTGTCATGTGCCTGCCTCTTCTGGCTTCTTCTGTGTGATGTCATAAGGGAGATGAAAACACAGAAACATAGGCTTTGCTTTAGGGGTAAAGGGACTCATCACTATTAATATTCAAAGAAAGGCTTAATGCCTACTTTATGGTCCTACTACAAACGTAAGATGACTTTCTTTTTGAGGACAGACTAGAACAATTTGGATGGTGAGAGGGAACTCAATGTTGAGTGTGAAACACACAAGCACACACACACACACACACACACACACACTCTACATTACTGCTTAGTAAATAGTCTGAAGAGCCCACCCCCCTTGTGGTTCTCTGAATGCCTTTTCAAGTCCCTGGCTTGTGATAGGTCACTCTGAGGTGAAGTTGACATAGCACCACTGCTTGCTCCCACTAAACATACTTCTCCGTTGTCTTATTCTTATTGGAAGAATACCTGTCTTGCCCAGTGGCCTGCCAGGCCTTGGGGCAGCATGACCTTGGCTGTCTCCCACTGTGGCTCCAGCAGTTAACACAGGTATGCACCAGATGGATTTGCTGACTGAAGTACTGAAGAGGATTCCCGTGAAGTTTTCTTGCTTACAAAGCCTTTCGGCGAGTGCATATGAATTAGTTTTCACTGAGGTGTGTGTGCTGTTGATGAAAGCCAGCGCTGTATCCCCGCTCTCTGCCACACTTGAGAGGCAGCTTGTTTTTCCAGCACATTCCTCCAAGTCAGCTAATGCTCAGGTATTTGTCTGGAAACCGCTCCTAATCTTCCCTAACACGGGCCAGAGAGCAGCTGAGGCAGCTCTTCCAACATCCGGGGAGCTCTGATCCTGTCAGTAACTCTCTCTTCTTTATCAAGTCTCTCCAAAGCAAAGCACTGTTTTCCCGTCCTATGAAGCATCGGCTCCTACCTAATAAGGGCTCAACTGTCTCTCTGTTCCTTTAGCAAGCAGGGAACCACCTGTCCAGTTGAAATCAGAGATGTGGATGTCAATGTGTCTCCTTTTATGTAGACGTGTAGCTGTCAGATCAGAGCTCAGAGGCTTGCCTTTAATGAAAACAAGTCATTTTCATCAATATGACTGCAGAATTTATACGACTACAGATACCTGGATCAGGTGATTGGCCTTTCTATTCTCAAGCTCCTGCCATCTTCACAGTGATTTGTGTGGCCATGCACCTTCTCCCACATCAAGGCCTCTGCTCTCTACTCTCCAGCCCTGCCCCTTCTGCTACGGCTCCTGTGCCAGAAATCTCACAGCAGGTTCTCATGTGCTTGGGATCTTTTATTTGACTAAAACCATATAATATTTTTCTATTACAGACCAATATTTACAAATTGGAAATTATCACGTAAGAATTTGGACAAGGCTTGCGGATATAACTCAGTGGGTAGAGTACTCCTCTAGCATTCGAGAGGCTCTGGTTTTGATCTTCAACCCTGCAGAAACTGGGAGTGTGGTCCATACCTATAATTCAAACACTTGGGAAGTAGAGGCCAGAGAACAGAAATTCAAAGTATTGTAGGCTATATAGTGAATTCGGTGCCAGACTGAGCTAAATGAAACCCTGTCTCAAAATATAAAAGAAAAGGAATAAGTTCTATTTTTTTAACTAGCCAGACTGAATAGTATCCCTAAAAGGAAACATCATAATCATAGCACAGCCATACAGATGGTGCCCAGTCACCCTTATATTCTAGTGTGCACAGCCTTGTCCAGTGTCCTCCTCTTAAGTGTAGACTGAATTCTGTGGCAACACTCCCTCTCCCTCTCCCTCTCCCTCTCCCTCCCTCTTCCTTTCCCCTTCCCTCTCCCCCTCCCCCCTTTTTTTATGTAACCCTGGCTGGCTATCCTGGAATTTGCTCTGTAGATCAGGCTGGCCTCAAACTCACAGAGATCTGCCTGCCTCTGCCTCCCGAGTGCTGGGACTAAAGATGAGTGCCCTCACCCCGCCACTGTGGCTCACTTCTAATCAACAGAACACAATAACAACTACAAGATGTCATGTCTAAGATTAGGTCACAAAAGAATGAATTCCATTTGTTCTGTCTTCTTTTTGTCACACAAAAAAAAAAAAGTTAGTGCTTATGTGGTAAACTGGACCCTTCGATTTAGCTAAACTTGGAAGAGAATCAGAAAAATATGGAACCTGAGGAACTTCGGTGAACACACAGAAATCATGGGGTCCTGAGGCCAGTGGGTGGGGTGAGAGGCTGCCCCTTGAACAGAAAGAATGGTCTGGCGTTTTCGATAAACACAAATCAGAAGTCTTGTTGTCCATAGCTGGCAATGGTCGTCTTCTAGCTGGTCTTGCTCTTGTTGCCCCAGAGTGCTCTATGGGTCCATCCCATCTGCACACTCTGTCTCCTTCCCGAGGGAGGACCACGTGCTTGCTACCTAGCTCTAGTTTGAATGTGAAATGTTTTCTGACAGGTGATATGTTTGATCCCCAGCCAGTGGTGCTGTTTTGAAAGGTTGTGGAACCTTCCCTAGGCAGTCACAACAGGAAGTGAAAGATTGTGCTAACTCCAGGCAGCTGCCACAAAGACTAGTGATGAAATTTGCAGGTGGCCCTACCCTGGTAAGACCACAGACACCTGGACTGTAGTCGTCTCACAGACTCTAGACAAGAGAATCCTAGCCAGGATCTCTGACCCACAGAAACCGTAAGAAAATATGTGCTTGTTGTTTAAATCCAGTAAGTTGATGGTAATTCTTTTTTTCTTTTTTTTTTTACACAGCAGTAGATAACCAACACAGTAACCATTTGTCACCCTTGATCCACACTGAGAAATGTTTGGCTATCTATTCGATATCCCCATCAGGATCCAGCATCACCCCTCAGTCCACCTCTGGGCTGTAGGAGACACCTCTAGATTCATGTCTCCTCTTTCACTGTTGTCCTGATGGCTCAATCCCTCAAGCTGTCACGTCTGGGTGTCTGGGTCGTAACTCCCCTGCTTTCGGCCTCACTCACCTCCTATCCAGCCCTTCACACTGAAACCTGACACGCTTCCTCAGCTCCATCCAGGACAGCATCCCCCACCTGTAACCTCCTTTCTAAAGCCCTCTGGGAGTTCCCAGCTAGCCTCACATTCCGGCTGCATCCCTCTGCCTCCCCACCAATGCTAAATGTGCCTCGCTACCATTTCCTGTGCATCCTGGGCCCTGCCTATAATCAAACGTCCTTCTGTCCCCACACTGCTTGGTAGCATGTACCTCATCTCTCCGGAGTCACCTGCTCCGTGAATCCTCATGTCCTAGGTAATTAGCTACGGCTTCCTGGTGGGCTGGCAGGAGCTCTTCCACTAGCTCATGCTCCCTGCCTTGCTGCTCTCACCCAGAGATCAGCTCAGCACTTCCACCCAGCATTGTGCCCAAATGTGTATGGGGGTGGGGGGTACAAATGACAACACAAAGCTACGCCAGCATTTTCCTCAAAGCTACCCTCTAGCCATTCTGCCACTTGGAAAAGAAACCTTGCCACTGTCCTCTTTCTACTCATCCTTCAAGCTACAGCTTAAATGACACTCCTTAAGAGGCTGTTTCCAGCCTCTGAGATGACCATGATACCCTTTGGTAAGGGGGTATGGTTGCCATTACACGCCAGCCCAGTGGCTAGATTATATTCTAGCTCATTTCACTTCTATCACTCAGCCTTGCTTATTGTACCAGCTGGTTTTGTGTGTCAACTTGACACAAGCTGGAGTTCTCACAGAGAAAGGAGCCTCCCTTGAGGAAATACCTCCATGAGATCCAGCTGTAAGGCATTTCCTCAATTAGTGATCAAGGGTGGGAGGGCCCATTGTGGGTGGTGCCATCCCTGGGCTAGAAGTCCTTGCAAGCTGAGCAAGCCAGGGGAAGCAAGCCAGTAGCTAACATCCCTCCATTCCTCTGCATCAGCTCCTGCTTCCTGACCTGCTTGAATTTCAGTCCTGACTTCCTTTGGTGGTGAACAGCAATGTGGAAGTGTAAGCTGAATAAACCCTTTCCTCCCCAACATGCTTCTTGATCATGATGTTTGTGCAGAAATAGAAACCCTGACTAGAACACTTATCTCTAGTTTATATATGGAGAAATTGAGACATTTGATGCCAGGCAGTCTAACTTGGGATTTGTGAACCTGATATATTTAATACCTTCTGATTACTCTCCTCAGCCCACATAGGCATACAAGCATGCTATGAATGAGAATTTTATCAAAAGCCCAAGTTGTGTTCCTGAGAGCAACCAAGCATATGAATGCTGGAACCCCAGTATTATACTGGGGTCCTTGGCCATGGGATGCAACTCTGAGCATCTCCCCTCAAATAGCCAGACAAGTTGGCATCCTTGGTGACAAGATCAAGTGTTTGCAGCTCAGCAATGTGCTTAAGGCTTCTTGCCTAAAGTCATCTCTTTTTTTGATCAATTGTCCCATGTAACCCAGAACACTGACATTTGGTGCCTAGTGCGGGGCTTGAACCCAGGACAATTGAGCTAGCCAGATGCCAAATGTCAGTATTCTGTGTTACACAGAACAACTGAAGAAAGAGAGACCCTGGAGGATGAGTTTAGGCTTCTCAAGCAGTTTGGGGATAAACCTCTCAAGGACTGAATGCTAGCAGCTTCCTAGAAGTTCTTAGTATTGTTACACAAAAGGCACTTTTAGCAAGTCAATTTCCACATACCAAAATCTTTTATCTGATCTAGAGGTTGTCTTGAAAGAACCTTCACCTTAAGGAACTCCCAGCCATACAAGACTTCCTGGTTTGCCAGGCATGTCTCAAGACTAAGTTATGCAAAGATTATGAGAATCCTTCAAAGGCACAATCTCATAAAATCTCAGGTAGCAATTGCTGACAAAAGGCTACTTTAAAGCCTAGATGCCATCATGCCTGAATTTGTGCCAGATATATGGTTCTGCTAAAATTCTGTTATAGCAGCTGAGCTCCGTGACTGGATCTGCGTGCCCTCACTGGCTGCCAATTCGGATTCAGCAAGAACCTTGAAAATGCATCAAGTTCCCTTAACAAGACCTCTGTTGTCTACTGAGCCTCCTAAAGGGTTCCACAAACTCCCCACCACCAGCCACGACCTATAATTATGAATCAAGCTTTGCTTGAAGGCTTGGGGTCAGAGGGGCTGTTCTACAGGGGGAGGGTCTGTGCTCTGGTACCAAGAAGAGCTTGCAGACTCAGTAGGCTGAAGGAATGTTTGTTGAGTGAACTTAAACGAAGACAGGAGACTCAGGTGACCTATCTGTTGTCACAGAGCTGTGTGGTCAGTGGAAGCCTTCCTGAGTCACACTCTAGTGTTGAAGGCACTATCCTGTGGCCTGGGATCCTGGAGTACACAAAAGGAGGAAAGCCAGAACCCACATTTATATCTCTAGTCTCCTTAACTGTAGATAAATGTGACCATACTCCTGCCCCCCGCCCCGTGTCTTTCCCACGGGGACAGACTGTACCTTCACACTGTGAGGTAAAATAGACCCTTCCTTCTTTTCATTGTTTTTTGTTTTTTTTTTTTTTTGGGTCGGGTATTTTTAATCACAAAAACAAATAAAGTGACCAAGTGACCAACAAGCCTACAGACTTTCCTGTTCCTAAAACTTTCTCAGTATTGAAAGACGTTGAGGGCTCAGGGTTGAGACTCAGGGGGTCAGGGGGGTGGGAGGCAGAGGGCGGTGGAGAATAACAAAGCCAGACAGGCTTTCTTTACTTGCCTTTTTTTTCCCCCTGAACACTCATGCCAGCACGATGCCTTCTTTTCCCGAACATTCCTGAACCTCTGATGTCCCCTGTCAAACGTGCTGCTTTCAGGGCTAACTCCCAAGCTGGATTAAAAGATACAGCCCTGAACCAGCATTGGCCTGTGGCGCGTGTGCTGCATCTTTAAAGACCCTGAGAACCGCCAAGGTATGAAATGGATGTGGAAGAAGGAGGCTGAGAATCTCAGTTCTGCCATTCTCCACTTTGGCAACTAATTTACCCTCTCTGAGTCTTGTTTTCTTTATCTCTAAAACAAAGGCAACAATGTTTACTTTTCGGCCTTGTGAGAGTCACATGCAAGACGCTGATGTGGGGTTTCTTGGTCATTAGACTTCAAGCTACCCTCTCCCCTCAGCATGCCTGAGGCTTGCCCACTGTCAGCTTTCTGCCGTCTTTCTCTCAGTTTGCAGTGCAGTCGTTCTCCCTCTCCCTGAGTTCTCCTGTGATTGTCAGTCAGAGCACAGAGAGAAACCACATGAGCGGAGCTGAAAACACAGCCATTGGCAGGCAGGGAGTGAGTGTGAAATGCTGGTATGGGTGGCTATTCACTGGTATATACTCACTCAGAGCTTAATGCAGCTGCTGACTTGTTCTAGGACTTGGGGAACATTGAGACTTCACCCTCAGCATCCTGTGACATGTTCCCTGCAGACAACTTGAAACTCTTCCTCCATTCTAGAACCTGCGAGATCTCAGAAATGAAAGGCTGAAAGGTTTGTGGTCTGGACAGAGGCTGATCACTTATGACAGCCCCAGGACCATGGGCCCACAAAACACCCTGTCCTTGGTTGCCTCAGATATGATAAGAGAGATGTGTAACATGTCCTTGGTGTGTCAGTGTTGATTAATGTTGGCATCTGTATCCCTTTAGCTTTGTCACGGAACATGAATTCATTAAGGTAAGATCCCACTGTTTGCAAAGGGTTAGAGACCCGCCTCCAACAGAGGTGTGGCGAAGGGAGCCTTGGAGGGATGAGAACATCTCTGAAGATTTGGAATCAGAAGGACAATGCAGTCTCCCGGAAGTGGAGAATCCCCTGCCTTACCACCCGTGCACACACGTGTACAGACTCACACGCACACACGCACACACGGGATCTTTCGTTATTTCCCTCTGTCATTCTCCACCTGCTGCAACAATGGCTTTGTGGATTCTGTTTCTCCACATGACTTCAGTTTATATGTCATATTCTCCCACCATGGACAAAGTCTAGGCTTGATACTGCAGATCCTTAAACATAAGACTTAAAAACAGTCACTGTCTGGCTGTGAGCACTGGGTTCTAGAGAGACGCTGACTAGTTTGGGCCAGATGGTGGATTTCTTTTCCTGGGCTCAGCTTTGGTGACCACTGAGCTGCTGATAGGTCACATGATACTAAATCCTGACCAAGGGATGCATGCAGGGCCACATAGGCTCCAAGCAGAAGATTCACTACATACAAAAACCTACAGGATTCAAATTTTAATTTGAAAACTTTTGTTTTATCATTTTCTCTTATATGGTAATAAATACTTTATTCAGGTCATTACAGTGGGCTAATTGCATGCTCACAAGCATGGTGTTTCTGGTTAGAAAGGAGCCTGTGGAGGCCAAGGGAGGGCACATAGTCTTAGAGACCTGGCCAGAAGTCCAGCACCGAGGGCTGTCAGATGCAACATGTCTCACATTGGTGGCTGCCTTCCTATATCTGGGTATATTGAACACTGTCATCATGATATGACTTCAGCAATGTGAGGGGACCAGATATCTAGTAGTGGAACTGTGTCCTGAGGCACCTTGGCTGCTGCTGCTTGGGAACACTGATCTAATGACACTGTGCCTGTGACTGTTAAAGCGTGTGCCCTGCTCCTCGATACCTCCTGGTCTGTGTTCACTCATCCAAGCTCCCACCTTTAACCTGCATACCCTGATCTGGAATGTCTCGTGCTGAAAGCCTCTCACATGACCACAGCTACTTCCAAAGCTGCAGCCTGGGCAGACAGTTTGAGACATGGGAAAGAGTCAGCATCTCTGGATAGCTTTCCTCCGTCAAGACACCTCACTCCTCTGACGCCTCCCCCGAGTGTGATTTTGAAGAATGACTTAGGAAGTGGAACGTGGACAAAAATAGGAGGCACACTTCGGAAGGCTCTGAGGTGTGAGGGCTGGGTCAGACCATGAGAACGTTCCCAGACAATCATACATTGTTGGACAGGCCACTTGAGGAAACATGCTGGACTTTGTAAGTGATGGTCCACAAACTGCTGGGGAAATTCTGCACACAAGTGTGAGATGGTGAACATCTGGCTTAACTAGTCTACTACCTGTAAGGAATGTCAGGTTAGGAAGGAGCAATTTATTTGCAGCCATTTGCAGGCAGAGGAAATCTGTCCAGATGAGAAGGGTTTACATGACTAACATTTGCTTTTAAAGATCACCTTGAGTTCCATTTGGCATTTACTTGAATTTTGAAAAAGATTTATTTATTTTTATTTTAGGTATATGAGTGCTTGCCTGCTTGCATGTGTGTGTCCACTGCCAGTGGAGGACAGAAGAGCACATTAGATTTCTTGGAGTGAGTGGTATAGAAGTTGTATATTTCTATGTAGGTGCTGGGAGTGAACTTAGGTCTTAAGCCCTGAGCCATCTTTCCAGCCCTGAGCACCTATCTGTCAGGGATAGATTTCAGGATATTTTATTAAAATAGAATCTTTGGCCATGGTCATAGTTCTGTGGATGCTTTTTAAAAAATTTTTTTGTTAAAAAAATTGAGAGCATGTTAACAAGTAATATACAACTTTAGGAAGGACAGATCTTTGTATCTAAGGTAAGAGCAGAAATCCTTTACCAGCATCTTAAATGCAGCAAGAGTTGGTCATGATTTCAAGGAGAGGGGTCTCTAAGGAAAGGGCTCTTACACCGAGAATCCGGGGCACAGATTTCTGTTAGGGAGTATGTTCTTTCCGGAAGGTACAAGCTGGAAATCTGATTTCCCAAAGGTTTGAACTGCAGTTCCGAAGATAAGGCAGACAGCCGGGATAGCTAACTCAGAACAAATTGCCCTTCCTGGAACTGATGATAAGAGACCATGCCAACATCCTGCCTGGATTCCAGCACTCAGGACTTTAAGAAGTCTTCTTTATCAGTTCATTCAAAATCTGTAACTGTACTATGGAAAACCTGGGCAGGGCTGGCCACACCTCTCATTTGTAAGCGTATTAAAACAAAGGCACGTTTCCTACAAACTCAACTTGGGTGTGAACTTAATAAAAAATAATTCACTTTAGAATGATGATAGGTGGCCCGGCATAGGTAGGTGTCACACACCTTTAATCCCAGCACTCATGGGGCAGAGGTAGGCAGACCTTCTTTCAATAATAGGTGCCAAGTTCTCAATGCCTGAGTTTGCGGGGGATATTTCACGTATACACCATAATGTGCCTAATCTTTCCCAATCTCATGTTTCCTAAGCTCCTGATGGCTACTGTTTTATCTCTGCTTTCATGAGATCAACTTTGCTATATTCCACAGATGAGTGAGACCATGCAGTACTTTGGGGCCTGGCTTATTTCACTTAGCATAATGCACTCCAGATCCACTCACATTACTGAAAACGACACCACAAAGAAAGGAAAACTGTTTGAGGTGACAGATAACACTAATTACCTCGATATGATCATTACACAGTGTATACCCGTGCCAAAACATTCCTTCGTGCCACAGAAATATGTACAATTGTTATCTGTCAGCTAAAATAAGATAAGAAACACATTACATACACTTGAATCTTTACATTGAAATTTGTTCTTGGAGAAGTTGGACCATGAAACTCTATATTGTTCACAGCTCAGCAGAGAAGAGAACTTACTAGCCTTGCAAAGGACCCCAGTTCAGTTCCCAGCATCCACATCTGACCAGGCAGCTTTCAACTCTCTTTAACTCCGGCTCCAGGACATTCAAACCCCTTTTCTGGCCTCTGTGGACACTTGCACACATGTGGTATACTCTCAGAAACACATACTCATTAATAGCAGTAAAAATAAAATTTAAAAGGTTTACTATGTCACCAATTAGTAATTGTACCTAACCAAACCATGAAATAAATACAAAGAGAAGAAAACATGTATAAAATTCTTTAATCAGCATGGGAGTGTTAATCCCATTAATGGATTAATTCATACAGTAGTTCGTAGTTGAATAGGCTCTTAGCAGGTGAGGCCAGTTGAGAAGCACTGCCCTCTGGTCTATGCCTACCTGTTCTCTCTGCCTCTTGCCTGGTGTGAAGTGACCATCTTTCCTCTGTTGTGCACATCTGCCTTGTCACAGACCTAAGAACAACTGAGCCAGATAACTAAATATTGAAACCACAGCCAAATAAACCTTCCCTCTTAAGTAGTTCCTCCCCACCTCAAGTATTTTCTCATAGCAGTGAAGGCTGAGTAACACAAAACTTTATTTAGTCATTCACCCATCCATTTACCCATCCATCCATCCATCCATCCATCCACCCACCCATCCATCCATCCACCCATCTATCCATCCATCCATCCATCCATCCACCCACCCACCCACCCATCCATCCACCCACCCACCCATCCATCCATTCATTTATCTATCTATCTATCCATCTAGCTATCATCCATCCACCCATCCATCCATCCACCCACCCATCCATCCATCCATCCATCCATCCATCCACCCACCCACCCATCCATCCACCCACCCACCCATCCATCCATCCATTCATTTATCTATCTATCCATCTAGCTATCATCCATCCACCCATCCATCCATACATCCACCCATCTATCCATCTACCTATCCATCCATCCATCCATCCATCCATCCATCCATGCATGCATGAATGCATGCATCTATTGGAGTCCTGCCATTTGAAAAGAGGGTCTTATACATGTTAGATGAATGTTGTACCATTGAAGTGTTTTCCTACATGATTTATTTTTTAAGGTGATGCCAAAAAACTCACATAAGATGCTGTGAAGACATATAGGAAAGGAAAAATTTCCAGTCACTATTGCTATGTAAAATTAGTTCTTGGTAGTACAAAATAAGCAACATATTACATACAATTTTCTTCAGCAGGAACTTAGCTTTGAGATATATGTGGGGTTTCAGGCATCGGAAGGCTAGCAGGTGTTCCTGAGGGTCAAACAGGTTGACACACGAGCTGCACAGCACAAGGACTTCTGGGTTGTCAGACCTCTCACCTGATGTGTAAATTTTCAAAAGAGAGACCGAGATTTGTTCACAGAACAAATGGGAGTCAATGGTCTTGTAATGCGCTTGAAAACCCACAAGGTCACTTCTGCCTTCGTCTTTTAGTTAAAGCATCCATGTGCCCAAAGGAGAGGGGACAGAGAAGCAACCAGTGCATGAGAGGAATGCTGACGAACTTGGTAAGAGAAACCACAACACCAAGTCTATGTAATTAACCCAAAGAGTACTGTGTTTAATCAGCACTGAGCTCGGATGGTGAAATCTTCAAAGCTGAGTGTGGAGAGCATCTCACAGTTGCCCATGGAGAAGTTGAGGAGGATAAGGTCGCCAACTGTCAACTTCCCATCAGCAGCTGGATAGGGCTGGAGAGAAGGAGGGCTGAGCGCTCCCCTAGCAGAGACATCCAGGCCGTTCCTGGTCAGCGGAAAGCCTCAGGCAGAGTAGTTGGTGTTCATGGAAGGCAGCCTCTCAGGAACAGAGCTGTGCATGGAGATGAATGCCAACAGATTCTGAGCAAAGAGCTCAGTCTCAGAAAGAGCATTTTTCCTTGTCATTAAATATTCATTGTGACAACTTCTAATGGTTACATAGATACTTTACTTTGTTTAATTAACATCCTTTTTCATAAAGCAGAGAAACAGAAAGAAAAAAAAACCACAGTTTGGCCAATTAGTGCCACTAAGCTAGACCAACAATTATACATCTTCCTGCTTTTCCTTAGTATGCTCCGTCTCTTCCTTATTTATTTAGTTTTATAAGTATGCATATGATTAGACAGGATAAATGTCATTAGCATTTGCATGCATGAAGATAATGGACTTTGATCTTGTTGTGCTAATTTAATCTCAGTCCCCTCCTTCTTTTTCCCAAAATCTGTCTTCATGTCTTTACAAACGAAAGATTCCATGTATGAGAGAAAACATGTAATCTTCAAGTTTTATTTTTCATTAATTTTATAACAGAATTGCATCACACTCTCCTTCCTCCCTCCAGCCCCTCCCATACACACTTCCTCCAACCCCTCCTACACCTCCTCTCCAACACCTTTCATGCCCTCACCTTCAAATTGATAACCTCTTCTTCACTCACTCTCATTGTTAGACACATATACGTTTGTAGACACATGTACAAATACACAAACACAACCTACTGAGTCTATTTTTGTTATTCGTGTGCATATAGTTTCTGATAACTTTGTATTGAACAGCCAAGATGGAGGCTCATCATTAGGAGAGGCCAGTTCGACCTCTCTCAGCAATCATTAGTTGCCTGTTGTGTTTGTTTTTTTGTTTTGTTTTGTTTGTCTAGGGGTGAATTTTTTCCCACTACCCTAGCATGTCTATTCTATTGTTCTGGTATTGTTTATGCAGTCATTTCTAGGGAGGACTGTCTCACCGAAGACTTCCTGGTATTCTGACTCTTAGCATCTCTACACCTGCTCTTCCAAGATGTTGCCTATGCCATAGATGCAGCAGCTATGACGTAGATGTATCCACTGGGGCTGGGCTCTTCACAATTTTTGTATGACCAAATCTGGCTTAGTTCATGTCAATGATGAAATCCACCTGAATGAGAAATGGTTTCCATAGGCTCACCTATTTGAGTACTGGAAAGGTTCTAGAACCTTTAGGAGGAAGGAGAGCCTTACTGGAGGAAGTGGGTCATCGTGGGCAGACTTTGAGAGCTTATGATTCACCCCACTTCCAGTTTCTGTCTTATCTTTCTCTTCTTCTCCCTTTCCTTCTCTCACTCCCTCTTTCTTTCCTCAGAACTTGGTCCTTAAATTAGTTCCTTGAAAATGTTTACAATGTGTTTAGATCATAGTCACCCCTCTCCATCTCTCCCACTTCTCCCAGATCCAGCCTCCTTCCATAACCACCTAACTTTCCAACCTCTTTTTCCTATTAATACATCTAGTCTAATTTGTGTTGCCCATCTCTTCTTAGCTATGTGGTCTTCCACTGGAGTACTGCCAACCTACCATGAATTGGACTGGAGAAAACCTCTTCCTCTCCCAGCAGCTGTCATCTGCCCATAGCTCCTCAGATAGAGATGGGACTTCATGCCCTAGCATCTTCATGCTGGGAATATGTCTGGCTTGAAGTTGTGTAGGTCTTATGTAAGCACAACTCAAAGCTCTGAAGCTGCAAAGAGTCTAAGGAAGACCATGGGTAAACTGAGACTTGGAAGTACGAAGACTCCAAAGTTGAGAACGTGCCTATAGGCCACATTCCATCCCTCAGTGATATTTTACCAGACATTAAACAAAACCCCATTTGTTAACTAACATGACTAGAATAAGTTCAGCGAAGAATGTTTGCTGTGGCTCACAGTTCCAGGGTCCAGTCTGTCACAGTCAGAAGCCACTGTGGCAAGGAGCTTGAGGCAGCTGGTCACACCACATCTGCAGTCAGGAAGCAGAGAGCAAAGATCGCTGCTGCTGGATTTCCTTTCTCTTATTCTCCTTATCTGACCTAGAACCCAGATCATGGCTGGAGAGATGGCTCAGAGGCTAAGGGCCCTTCTGCTTTCTAGAGGTCCTGAGTTCAATCCCCAGCAACCACTTGGTGGCTCATGATCATCTATAAGGTAATCTAAGGCCCTCTTGTGGCATGCAGGCATACATGCTAGCCTCATATACATAAAAATAAGTAAATTTTTTTTTTTTAAAAAGTGCTAGAACACAAAGTATGAAATGGTACAGTCCACGTTCACAATAAAAATCCCTCACAGGTATGCCCAGTGGCTAACCTAATCTAGACAACTCCTTACAGACATGCCAAAAGTCTACCCTAATCTAGACAACCTCTCACAGACATGCTCAGAGGCTAACATGATCTAGGTAACCCCTCACAAGCTATGTCCAGAGGCTCCTTTCCTAGGTGGTTCTACCTGAGAGTCAATATAAACCTTCACTCTCCAGATCAGCCAAGTGGATAACTAGGCCCCAAACAATGAGACCCTCCCTTTCTCTCCACACTCCTTTCCTCCTGCTTACATGCCAGTCACAGTCTCTATATAGCTTGAACACCTCGAGCTCTTTCTAGACTCAAGGCCTTTGCACATTCCATGTTCTGTCTGGTTCACTCTTCTGTATTCAGCTTCATCTACTTAACGAAAGTATGGCTCCAGTAGAAGCTTGAATCAAAATGGCTCCTATACACTCGTAGGGAGTGGCATTATTGGAGGTGTAGTCTTGCTGGAGTAGGTGTAGCCTTATTGGAGAATGTATGTCACTTGGGGGTGGGCTTTGAAATCTCAGAAGCTCAAGCCAAGCCTAGTTGGTCCAGACAAGACAGGCACACTGACTCTTCCTGTTGCCTGCCAATCAGGTTGTAGATCTCTCAGTTACCTCTCCAGAGTCTTGTCTGCCTGCGTGCCACCATGCTTTCCATCATGATGATAATGGATTAAACCTCTGAAACATAAGCCAGCCCTAATTAAATGCTTTCCTACATGAGAGTTACTATGGTCATGGTATCTCTCCATAGTGATAGAAACCTAACTAAGACAGCCTCTATTCATATGTGATTTCATCATGAAAGTGTTTGGAAGGAGGTCTCCCTCAATACCTGCTCACTCACTGGTTTGTCTCACAGCATTTACCATGATTAGTAAAAGGTCTTGCTTTTGCCTCTTCTTCCAACTAGAAGCAATCCATTAAGACCTCAGGGTATTCAGTACAGAGTAGGATATGGAGAAGGGTCTGGAAGTTCCTTCATCACACCACACATGAAGTTAGAAAGTGAAGGCGGGACCTGGAAAGATGCCTCAGCAGTTAAGAGCACTTCCAGAGGACCAGGGTTCAAGCATTCATCACTGGGTAGCTGACAATTGCCTATAACTCATGTACTAGAGGATCTAATGTCCTCTTCTAGACTCTGCAGGTATGGTACCTATGTGATCCACATACTTACACTCAGGAACACACACATTAAATACATAAATAATCAACCATTTTTTTTAAAAAAAAGCGAAGGCATACAGTCCCAACTATGTGTCCCAATGATAGATATGGACTGCCAGTATTTCTGAGGAGACAGTGTTTTTCTCCCACCCACACAATGGGAAGGAGAAGGAATATGGTTTAAACTTGAGAATGACAAAAAATTTAAAGAAAATTTAATTCTCAAAAGAGAGCAACACCCCATATCTTTCGCAGAATTAACATTCTCGAAGCATCTTTATACTGGGAGCTTTGCAAGCCTGATTTATTACAAGTTATAGAAAAAAATGATCTTAAGTTCATGAGTTTTCTTCTGCTTCTGTCCTGCTAATCCCACATTCTATGGGACATTTGGAGGAAGCCAAAACTGAGTGTTAAATAATAGATGTTCCATTAAATAAAACAAGATACCCAATTCAGAAATGTGGGATAGAGTCATATTATATTCTCAAACAAGAGTTTTTCTCAAATGTCATTGAGATTGCTGCTGTGCTAGAATGTCCTTCTTTTCAAGGCTAAACAAGATGTCATTGCAAATCTCTCCCACATTTTGCTACCCATTCTGCAAAGGTAGTCTCTTGGGTTGCACCCATAATTTAACTATTGTAAATAATTTGAGTTTTTGAATATCCCTCTATTACCCTGTTTTATTTGTTCTTTGGAGGGATAAAACCAAAATTAAAATTGCTATATCGTGTAATGATAATTCTCTTTTGAAGATTTTAAGGGATGGCCATACAGCTTTCCACAGCTGTACATTGTTTTACGTTCTCACCAGCAGTACGTAAGGCCGCTTGTCTCTCCGTGTACTCACCGACATTCCTTTCTCCCCTC
>NW_021621323.1:3542136-3553501 GCF_004785775.1 Grammomys surdaster
TCCCTTCTCTCCCCTCCTCTCCTTTTCCCCCTTTTCTGATTGTTTTTGACGTCTTCCCCCATTTGTGTAAGATGATATCTTTCTGCAGAGTATGTACTGGGTGACTGTAGATCTTTGGAGGAATATTTCTAACCCTTTTGGCCATTTTAAAATCAACTGACTTTCACAACAAGCTAGAGTCATCTAAGAGGAGAAAACCTCAGTTAAGAAAAGACCTTCACAAGACTGGCTGATAGGCAGGCCTGTAGGATGTTTTCATAGTGATTGAGATGGGAGGGCCCAGCCCTCTCTTGGGGAGTACCAACTCTAGGCTAGTGGTTCTTAGTTCTATAAGAAAGCAGGATGAGCAAGCCATAGAACAAGCCAATATGCAATATCCCTCCATGGCTTCTGCATCAACTCCTTCTTCCATGTCCCTGCCCTGCTTGAGTTCCTGTCCCAACTGTCTCCATGTTGAAGTGTGATATAAAGATGTAAGCTAAATAAACTCTTTCCTCCCCATATAGTGTTTCATCACAACAATAAAAAGACCTAACTAAGGTGAATTTACACACACACACACATTTTTCTTTCTCTCATTTTGTGGGTCACCTTGCTATCCTGTTGATTGTGGGGTTTGATGCACATAATGTTTACATTTTTTGTACAGTTCAATTTATCTACTTTTTGTTACCTGTTTTTGTTTGTTTGTTTTATCCAAGAAATCATTCCCAAATCTAATGGTGAACAGACTTTTGCCTACATTTACTTCTGAGAGCTTTATAGTTTTAAGCCTTTGATTCACTATGAGTTAACTTTTGTTTATTTCATATGGTTATTACATATGGTATTTGAAGGGAGTCCAATTTCATTCTTTGCTCACTGGTATCTAGTTTCAGAGTCCTATTTCAGAGACATCTTCAGGGGATGGGGATGTTCTTGGCACACTTGCCAAAGTGCATTCGCTTACATGTGAAGGATCTCTGCTTTGCTCTGTTGGTCAATATGCATGCCCTTATGCCAGCATCACTCTGTCTCCATTACCATGGTTTTGTAGTAAGTTTTAAAGTTGGAATGTGTGAGCCCCACCCTTCCTACAGATTTATTCTTTTTAATGGTCATTGTGACTATTCAGAGTTCCATAAGATTTCATGTAAATATTAGGATGGATTTTCTTTCTTCTACAAGACCATAGGGATTGTGATGGGGATTATGTTGAGCCTATTGATTGCCTTGGGTAGTGCTGTGGTCTGAATGTGAAGTCCTTCATAGCTCCATGTGTTTGAACACTTAGTCCCTGATAGTGATGCTGTTTGGGGGGATTTTGAGATCTTTAAGGATGAAGTCTTACTGGGGGAAATAGGTTACCAGGGGTAGGCTTCGAGGTTGTATATTCTAACTCCTTTTTCTATTCATTACTTCCTGAATACTACCAATGCACTGTGAACACTATGCTTTTTCTGTCGTGATGCTGTGTATCCCTTCAAAATGGAAGCCAAATTTTTTCCTTAAATCGCCTCTTGTCAGATGAAGAAAGTAACAAACACAAACAGTATTGATATCTTAGCAATGTAAAGATTTCTAATCCACTAACATGAGATGTATTTTCGTTTGTTTTTGTGATTTCTTCTAACAATGTTTTGTATTTTTTCATTAATTAATTTATTTATTCACTTTATATCCTGGTTGCAGCCCCCTCTCCCTCCTCTCCTTCCAGAATAATCTCATAAGCCCCTCCCCCAATTCCCCTCCCCTTCTTCTCAAAGAAGGGGAAGCCCCCCCTTGTCTACCACCCTGCCCTGGGACATCTAGTTACAGCAGGACTAAGTGCATCCTCTCCCACTGAGGCCTGACCAGGTAGGAGAAGGTAATCCAATGACAGGCAACAGAGTCATAGACAGACCCGATCCAATTACTGGGGAACCCACATGAAGACCAAGCTGCACATCTGCTACAAATGTGGGGAGCCCTAGGTCAAGCTCTGTATGCTCTTGGGTTGATGATTCAGTCTCTGTGAGCCCCATGGGCATGAGTTAGTTGACTCTGTAGGCCTTTTTGTGGTGTCCTTGACCTCTCAGGCTAGCTCAATCCTATCCCCCACTCTTCCACAGGACTCCCAGAGCTCCACCTGATAT
The DNA here is from genome assembly GCF_004785775.1 of Grammomys surdaster. Taxonomy (NCBI): domain Eukaryota; kingdom Metazoa; phylum Chordata; class Mammalia; order Rodentia; family Muridae; genus Grammomys; species Grammomys surdaster. Next base: position 3,544,251 of record NW_021621323.1, read on the forward strand.
TTGGCAATGGGTCTCTGTATCTGTTTTCATCAGATACTGCTGGATGAAGCCCCTTGGGAGACATTTATGCTAGGCTCCCATCTGCAAGCATAACAAAGTATCATTAATAGTGTCAGGGGTTGGCTCTCTTCCTTGGGATGAGTCTCAAGTTGGGCCAGTCATTAGTTAGCCATTCCCTCAGTCTCTGCTCCATCTTTATCCCTGTGCATCTTGGAGGCAGGACAAGTTTTTGAATTGAAGGTTTTGTGGGTGTGTTGAGTTCCCCTCCTTCCACTAGAAGTCATATCAGACTACAGGAGGTGACCACTTCAGTCTCCATATCCCCAGCTGCTAGGAGTCTCAGCTAGGGTCATCCCCACAGAATCCAGGGGAGCATCCCCTGTCCTGAAAATATTTTTAATTAGGTAAATCTTGCCTTGGAAAATCCCTAAGTATTTTGTTATTCTTGATGCTCTAACAAGTTGAATTATTTTTTAAATTTCCTTTTTAGGTTGCTCATTCTCAGTGTATAGACATTCAACTAACTTATGTCTACTGACGTGTATTTAGCAGATTTGTGTGGTATATGTGTGCACATATGTAATCACTAGAATTTTCTATATATAGTATATCTCATTTGTAAGGAGAAGTAATGTTACTCCTTTTCTGATTAGCATTAAAAATTATGTATTTATTTCTGTTTTATTTTTAGCTGCTTTTCTTTTCTTTTGGCTATTATGTGTAAAGCTTCCACTACTGTGTTGATGAAAACAAACAAACAAACAAAAACATTTAAACAAAAGCAGTCCTAACTGTCCATGCTTTTAGTGGAAAAGTTTTTGGCCTTTCAACATAATTTATGTTTGCTGTTAACTTTCCTATTGCCTGTTACGATATAGTGCCTTCTATTCCTGCTTGGTTGAATATTTTTCATCATGAAATGTATTAAATGCTTTCTTTCTGAATCCACTGATACGATTATTCTATTTATTCTGCTAATGTGTATTCATTGACTAATTTTAATGGGTTAAAATCTAGCCTTACATTGTGATAGTAAGTTCTTGTGGTGATTTGAATGAGAATGCACATCCCATCCCCCAACTGGCTCATATGCTTGTGAACATATGCATGGAAGGATTAAGAGGTGTGGTCTTATTGAAGAAGGTATGAAGCGAAGTGGGTGGGCTTTAAGTGCTCTCTCTCTCTCTCTCTCTCTCTCTCTCTCTCTCTCTCTCTCTCTCTGCTTATCAGGATGTAAACCCTCACCTCCATGCCAGCCTGCCGCCATGTTTTCTGCCTTAATGGAATGGGACTAACTCCCTAAAACTCTAAAACTGTAGGCAAGTACTCAATTAAATATGTTCTTTTATAAGAGGTACCTTAGTCTCCTCATAGCAATATAACAGTAATGAAGATAGATCTCCCTTGGTTATGGCATACACTCCTTCAAATAGGCAGTTAAATTCAGTTTGCTAGTATTTTGTTGAGGAATTTTACCACATAGTGCCGAAAGGATATCAGTCTGTAGTTTTCCTTTATTGCAGTGATTTATCAGGGTTTCGATCAGGGTAATATTAGCCTCACAATATGATCTAGTAAATGCTTCCTCCTCTTCAAGTTTTTGGAAATTTTTGAGAAGAATTGGCGTCATTTCCTCATTATCTATTTGGCAGAACTCAGTAGTGAAGGCGCCTGGCCCAGGACTTCTGTAGAAAAGTTTCTGATTACTGATTGTGCAACTAATAACAGATCATCAAAATATATTGAAGCAAAACCCCAGATTACCAAAAGGAGAAACAGAGAGTCCTACAACAGCTGAGGACTTCAGTACCACATTCTCAACAAAGGCTGTAACAACCAGAAAATATAAGTAAATAGGGATTTTTTAATAATATATCGGCTATAGGTCTCTTCCTATGTCTTTGTGATTTCTCTCTAATGGATTTGATCGTCAAGAATTGGTCCCTCTTACCCAGTGTGTCAGCTTATAGCTGTTCACAGTCCTTAAAGTACCTATAGAAATACTATAATTTATATAGTTATCTGTAGTAAAATTTCTAGTTTTATTTCTGATTTTAGTAGTTTGAATCTTTTCTCTCTTTGTGGCCATCTAGCCAATGGCTTCTCAATCATTAATCTCTTCAAAGAAATCTCTCTTGGTCTCACTGATTGGCCCATTGTTTTTCAGTCTTCCATTTCACTTGTCTCTGTTGTACTCTTCACCATTTCCTTTCTTGGGTAGATTTTGGAATTCGCTTGCCCTCTTTTCCCCAGTTCCTTAAATTGGAAAGTTGGGTTATTGATTTGAGATTTCTGTTTGTGGATTTGTTTGGTTTTGTTGTTTGTTTTTTAACCTAAGCATTTGTTTGTAGCTGTTAAATTTCCCTTCAGTTTGTACTGCTCTGAATGCAGGCCGTGTGTGTGTGTGTGTGTGTGTGTGTGTGTGTGTGTGTGTGTGTTTGCATTGTTTTTTCATTTGCATCCAGCTCTAAATGCTTTTAAATTTCTCCTGTGATCATTCTTTGACCCGCTGGTTGTTTAGGAATGTGGTGTTTAATATCCATAAATTCGGAACTTTTCCAGCTTTACTGAGGCTACTGATCTCTAACTTCATCTTTCACTGCTATCTGGCCTTCCAAATTCACTGAGACTTAATCTGCAGAATAGCATATGGTCAGTCCTGAGAGTGCTGTGTGAACCAGAGGAGATCATGCAACTGCTGTCCCTGCGTGAGTGCTCTGCAGGGGGCTCTGGACTCTAGGTGGCTCCCTGTGACTCCTGCTTCTTCCCTGATGGCTGCTGTTGTATTCACTGCTGAGCGTGAGGTAGTTAGTAGCCAACTACAGTTGTGTTGAAGTAATGGTTTGAAACAGCCGCTAGTCAAGCCGACTATCTAAGCTGTAGCGGCTTTGTCTAGCTCAGCCGCCATGTTCCACGGCTGGAGAACACATGTGCGCTGCAGCTAGAAACGGCCAGCCAGAAACATCAGCCCTGCCACCCACTAGATGCCAGCATGGGAGATGGCTCTGCCAATCTTCCACACTGTCTCCACAAGGCTGGGCAGTGCCCAGATCATCCCGCCATCCAAGTGGGCCCAGTAAGAAAGTGAGACTCTAAAGCTTAAATAGTAATCAAAGGCTTTATATATTTGGTAATGCTCAATAACAATATGCCCACACAATTAGAGGTGTTTCCCAATTAGCTAACCTAAATATAAGCTGTTACCCAGGACTGCTCTCCATACCTGCGTGGCTCTTCATCCTCCTACATCTCTGCCCTCTCTAGCTCCTCCTCTTCCTCTCCTTACTCCTCCCACCTTAGCTCCTCCTACACAGTTGGAAACCTGTCCATGTTCCTTTCCATTCTGTTCTGCTTTGCTTCATATATTTTGATGACCTGGTACATAAATATTTACAGTTGACATCTCTAAATGTATGTGACCATTTATTAGTATAAAAAGCCCACCTTTATCTTTAGTTAACTTTATTCATGCTGTCAATCTCCATCTATTAATTAAAGAGCTTCATACATTTCCATTTCAATCAATTATTAAAAAGGAAGGTCTTCTAATGTCATCTTACCGTTTGTTGTCTATATGTTTTATAATTTCTTTGGCTCTTGGTTTTTTTCATCATTTTTCCTCTTAATATTTTCTTTCATATCTGTTTATTTTTTTTGTAAGAACACACTTATACTCTTTCTCACTTATACCCAATAGCTACTTGTTATTGCTCACATGAGAGTTCCACTCAACCATACTCTCTATCCTGAAGCCACAGCAAGCTGCTGTAGATTAATAGAAGCTTCACTTCAATACTCTCTGGCGGCACTGCTCCTGGTTGGCCCCATTCCTACTCCTGCCTGCTGATGTCACAGCTATAGCCCTACACGCTCTTTATGAGATGAGGCACCTATGGTTCTTTCAAGGGCATCAGCCTTTTAGATTACAAAGAAAACAGTGTGTAAAATATGGACTAGCTTTAGAGTATATACAGTCATCATTTTTATAAAGCTGCCTTCCCCTGGAGAGAGACAGTCTGGCATGTTGTTGTGTTTGTGTGCTTGCTTGCATTTTAAGTTACACTTATCTGTTTGTGACTGGGACTCACTTGTGAGAGTCAGTTGTCTTCTTCCACCACATAGGCCCTGGGGAGCAAGCTCAAGTTGTTAGGTTTGGGAGCAAATGGCTTTGCTCACTGAGCCATCTTGCTGGCCCATCATTCTTTTTGGTTTGTTTGTTTTTGCTATTAATGAGACAGAATCTCAGGTAGCAAAATTGACTTCAAACTTACTAGGTAGCCAAGGCTGGCCTTAAACTCCAGATCTTCCTGCCTCTACCTCTCAAATGCTTAGATTAGTTGTGTGACACCACACTCAGGCCTTGGCTGATTAATCTTAAATACATTCTTCTTTTAAAAAACAAAACAAAAAATGTCCTATTGATTCTTAGTGAGTTTCATATCAGGCACCCCAGTCCTGCTCATTTCCTTGTTCCTTCACAGCCACCTGTGGCCTTGCAACCTCCCACCCCAATAAAACACACACATACAACAACAACAGCAACAGCAACAACAAGACCAAAGCATAGAAAATATTTCGTTGTGGAAGCTGGAGTATGCTACAATGTATCCTGTAATATAACCTTCTGCCCATACATCTGACCTTTAAAAGGTTCATTGCAGAGCCATTGGTCTGGTTTGAGATCTCTGGCTTCTGTGACCTCATCAGTATCGGATCCTCACTAGACTGCTCCCGGATCTCCTGTTAATTATTGCCCTGTATCATGGAGATCCTGCAGCTTTGGATCAGCAGGACTGGTCCTTTGGGGCGTCTTAGTTGTTTGCAAATGATATAGATTTTGGGGGTGGGCTAATTCGGAGTCTTGTATCTGGGCCTAGGTGGTAACTGAGCTGGTCAGCCTGGAGGTTCTCCCCCTCATCTGCACCATCAGGGCAAGCTCTCCAGCACAGCTCCAGCTGGCTAGGCCGCCCAATACTGCCATTGGCAGGAGGCAGGGTCAACTCTCCGGCTCTTACGTCCTTGGGCAGGCTCATCCACATCAATGCCTCCAGAGTCAGCTCAACTATGCTGCCCAGTCCAGGTGCAGGGCCCATTCTCCCAAGTGCTGCAGCCTGTGTGGGGCCAGGCCAGCTCTCACATCCTTGGGGCTGGCTCACCCATGCCTTTGCCATCAGGACAAGCTCTACTGTGTTGCTCAGAGTTGGTGCAGGACCTGCTCTCTCAAGTGATATAGCCAGTGACGGTCAGGGCCAGCTTACCAGCTCTTATGATGCCAGGGCCAGTTCTTCCGACTGCCACAGGTTGTGAGGGGCAGGAGAAGTGGGGAAGGCATTGCTTACATTCATCTCTCAAATCATTGGTCTTGCTTGATCAATTTTTTATCATTGATTCCTCTGAATTACTTCAATTTTGGACGTACCAGTTTGCTGCTAATCTCTTCTGTCTACTTAATTATTCCTTTCACTCCTCCCACTGAAAATTTTTCCCTCTTAGTTACTGACTTTTCAGCTCCAGAATTTCTTTTTTGGATCCTTTTTCAGATTTTTCTAGATTTTCTTTCTGAATGTGAATCTTCACCAGGCATGAATGTTCATTCATTTTCTAATTTTCCCCATATGTGTGCGTGCTCTTGACTTCTGTATTACTAGGACCACAGTACCCTCAGAAATAGATTAAGGGAGGATAGATCTATTTTCTCATAATTTTGGCCCATCATGGAAAGGAAGGTATGGCAGAAGCTCTTTAGATCACATCAGAGCAAGTAGGAGAGCTGCACTTAGTCTTTAAAGACCCACTCTGCAGCAAGCTAGGTAGACCAGTTCTACTAAATGTTCCCTAGACAGTACCACATGTTGAGGAACAAATGTTTAGAATACAAGCTTCAAACGGCTGCTTTTAGATATTGTAGAACAGCATTTCTCAATCTGGGGGTCACGACCCATTTGAAGGTCAAATGATCCCTTCACAGGGGTCACCCAAAACCATCAGAAAACACAGAAATTTACATTGCAACTTGTAACAGTAGCAAAATTACAGTTATGAAGTAAGGACAAAAATATTTTTATAGTTGGCGGTCACTGAAACATGAGGAACTGTATAAAAAGGTCGCCATCACTAGGAAGGTTGAGAACAACTGGCATAGGGTTTAATGTATGCCATCTAAATGAGATAGTACAAGGCAGAGAAGAGGGCTCCAGTTCCTTTCTGTCCACTGAAAATCACCTCAGCATAAGCTACTTCTGCCAACATAAGCTGAAGTGGCTTGCAATAGAAGGAATTGTTATAGAGGAACACAATAGCCGTGCCCGCCACCTCTATCTGTACTGCTGTGACCAGAAGCAGTTAACAACACATGGGGTCCCTGACATTTGGAGAATAGGTTTCCCTTTGTCAGTTTTAGCATTCGCAAACTGCATAAACTGTCCCAGAAAACCATGCAAACCTACCTACCTGCCATTGTGCTGATTATAGACTGTGTGTAGATGCTACAAATGCTAAACACTGGAATTCACTTCACTTTGCCATTCTGCCTTTCCGGTAGAAGTTGCCAGCCTTCAACAGACTCCAGAGTTCCAAGACAGCCACAGTACAGATTTGGCAGGGCAGGCAGATCCCTCAGGCTGAATGTTAGCCTTGATTCTGTTTTGAAACTCACATGATAAGCTAGCTCACCTCCCCACACCTATTAGCTCAGCGTTCTGAAGGCTGAGAATGAAATCAAGGCACTTTCAGCCCCAAAACGCACGATGGCTTGATGACATGTATTACTCTTGTTGGATTTCCTTCTAATCCAATGCACTGGTACAGAGGAACCAGGAAGCAAGCCACAAGCACTCAGCTCTGTTATTCTTTCCAAGGGGGGGGGGGTGTGATGGTTTATTAACATAATTATGCCGAGAACAGAAAAGCTAGGCAGAGAGAACTAAGTGTTTGACGTAGAGGCTCTAGAATTAGAAATCAAATTGCTCAAGCCCTGTGTGCCTACCACTATCCACGTCTAAAAGGAACTCTGACCCTGGTGACAAAAAATAACTGGAAAACATTTAAATTTCTTATTCATAAAGCCATATGACACCCTGTTTATGCCCCAGTTTCCCTGGGGAAACAGAAGGAGGTCACACTTGTTCCTTGATTTCCTTTACTTAAATAATTAAACAAGGGCAAACCCTGCTTTCTTCCATCATCGTCCACAGGCTCTAAAATCCTGTGTTTTGAACCACTTCTCTAAGCTCTCTTTCCCTTCTTTTGCACCCTTTCCCTGTCACCAGATGCTGCTTGTTCCAACTATGATAATTATGGAAGTGCGATCTCTCCTCGTGGTTCTCATGACTCTCACATGAGTATGTGGGCTCCTTTATCCGGTGTTAGTTACATGAAGCCACTTAGCATCCTGTGGAGGAAGCCACGATTATAAACAAACAATCTGAGCTCTAACATGATCGAGGAGAGATGGCATAAGCAGGGCAGAGTGTCAGGACTCTGTTGGCTCAAGGCTGCTTCTCCTGTGGTGCTAGGCCCTCACGTACTCTGTCACTAAGTGTCACCCTTAGCCTTGTTTAGTTTCTTAAAAATCTAGCAGCTTCTTGAAATTGGAATGCGCAATTTGTTATCTTTCATTATGTATATGAGTGTTTTGCCTGTATACATGCTAAAATATTATATATGCCATATATGTGGTAATATATATTATCACGTGTGTGTGAGTGTGCGTATGTGTGTGTGTGGTGCCAGGAGAGGACAGAAAAGGCACCAGAGCCCCTAGAACTGGAGTTGCAGATGGTTGTGAGCCACCTTATGGGCACTGGGAATCAAACCTAGCTCCTCTGCAAGCACAGTGAGTGCATGTAACAGCTGGGCTACCTCTCCAGACCACGTTTGAATTCATTTTTTAAAACACCACATTAAACAAGCATCTAGTGTTCGGTTCTGTATTGCTTTAAATGATTTCCTAAAGTGATTTAGCCACTAATGAAACAAAAGCCAAAAGACTGAAGTTTACTCCTAATCTGCAAACTGTGTTAAAGAACTAAGCCAGGCACATCTGTACATAGGTACAGATGTGTACACATGTGTACATCAGGTACACATCTGTAATCCCAGCAAGTGAGGGGCAGAGGTAAGAGGATTGCAAGTTTGGGACTAGCTTGGATTACACAGTGAGGCTTTGTGTCACAGCAAATAAAACACATCCTAGAAACATCAGAAGGTCAAGTCTCATCAGATTGACGGCAAGGGGGAGGGAACAATAGGAAAGCAGTGTCACAACAAAGACACAGACTACAAGGGGAGAAAATGAGAACACGCATTGATTGAATGCTAGGTGTGTGACAGGACCCTCCCAATCATTTCCTATATGCTGTCTCATATCATATTGTTGACATACTATGAGAGGTTTGTCATCGTAACCTGTTTATAGAAAAGGAAATAGAGAGGATAAATAGCTTGTCCAAAGTCATGTGGCCAGGAAGTCACAGGGCTGGGGTACATAGAGGTCATATTCCTAAGTTTATCTTTCTGCCACACAAGGCCCACATCTCTGCCCCCAACACCATGCCACACACATGTGTATTTGTGTAAAGTTAGTTTTTGCTTATATTAGAACTTGCTTTGTACTGAATAATAGGCAGCTCGATATTGACACCGATGGGCTTTATTACTTTATTTCTTTGGTGGAATACAGAGTTCATGGTAGGATTCTGTTAAAGGTATATAGTAAGAGAGAAAGCATGCACAGTTTGTTCCTCACAGACGAATCCTACCCTTGTACTTCCCATACCATGGGTGGTTCATGAGTGAATGGAGTTAAACAGTGTGTTGGTTCAGATTAGTCCTTGAGCTGAGTAAAAATGAATACCAAAATACTTGTAAGTTGTTGTTATTCATGAAAATAACTGATGGGCGGTGGTGGTGCACACCTTTATTCTCAGGACTTGGGAGGTGGAGGCCGGTAGATCTCTGTGAGTTCAAGGCCAGTCTGGTTTATAGAGCAAGTTCCAGTCCAGCAAGGGCTACATAGAGAAACTCTGTCTTAAAAACCCAAAGGAGGAGGAGGAGGGAGGGGGGGGGAGGAGGTGGAGGGGGGAGAAGGGAGGAGGAGGAAGGGGAAGGAGGAGGGGGAGGAGGAGGAAGGAGGAAGAGGAAGGGAGGGGAGGAGGAAGGGGGAGGAGGAGGAGGTGGGGAGGAAGAGGAGGGGGGAGGAGGAGAAAGAAGAAGAAGAAGAAGAAGAAGAAGAAGAAGAAGAAGAAGAAGAA